>NC_081411.1:234446081-234747866 GCF_030272615.1 Cryptomeria japonica | reverse complement strand
TTTCTATCACTTTGTCGTGCCCAAACTTTAGGGCACAAAAACGGAACAACAAATTTTTTTTTTACGTCATGAACTCGCTAAAAATCCTAATATATAACAACTGTATTTAAGGTTTTGTCTTTTCTAGGATGTAAATAAACTTACTTACTAAGGTTAAGTTAAAAATCCAACTCGAGCGAGTGACTTGATTGGTGGAGATTAATTTGCATTGCGGATTAGTTAGCTAGCTCAATTACCTAAGACAAATTGCCGCTAATTAAACCAAGGGATAATTGGCTATCTTAACGTATTAAATCATTCCAGGTCATATAATGATATTGCTAATGATTATTTGATGCTTATATAAAATTTATTATACGCATCCACCCGATGAGGGTTTCAATTTACTACAATGTCATTTGCCCACTAAAACCGACAATAAGCTAAGGCCAATTCTGATTTTCCCTAAACCCCTTGATTTTGTCAATTAATTTTCAATCCGACCAAAAATCGATCTCAAGGGCTTAAGGTTCCTAAATTTTACAAATCCCTCCTTCATAAATTTTCCTAATGTCCAATGATATGGGGGGGGGGAAGATCATTGATTAATTAAATATATTGCTAGGTTAAACGTATAGTTTATCCAACTATAGTAATCCTTTATTATTAACCCCCTTGAATTAATTAAAATTAAATTTCTAAAGAATGAGGACATATAATAATTCAAATATTAAATTAACCCCTATTATCAAAAGTGTAAAATCCCATAATAATCCAATTATTAAATTTGTCCCCAAATATATACATTAAAATCAGGGTTCAAAATTCCATAATATTTCAATTATAAACTTAACCCCAAATTATATACTAAAATCTAACTTTAAATTTCCAATTTAAATTCCTTTTATATATATATATATATATATATAAAATCACATTATAAATTCTTAAATTCTAACCCTCATTATAAATTAAAAATCAAATTTAATGTTCCAATCTAAATCTCCTATATATATATATATATATATATATACATATATATATATATATATATATATATTTATATATATATATATATACATATACATATATATCTAATTACCTAAAATGCTAACCCTAACCCGAAATTGGGTTAGGGTTGCTTTTCTATATTTTACCTCTTATTTTATTTCCTCTTCACCATTTTATACCCTAACCCGAATGGGTTAGGGTTTTATATTACCCCTTTTTCTTTGTTTTGCTTTCTTTCTTTCTTTTTTGTTTTGGAATGTGACTGCAGATACGGAGGCGGAGGGTTTCATGCGGGGAGAGGCGGAGGTTTTCACAGGGTTTCGGGCGCCGCTGTGCATACACACAATGGCAGCAGCGCCGCCCACTATGTGTACACACAGTGGCGGACGGCATAGCCGCCGCCCACTGTGTATACACACAGTGGCGGGCGCCGTTCACTGTGCGTAGCACAGTGGCGGCCGCGACCGCCCACTGTGTTACACACAGTGCGGTGCCCTTCGGCGCCGCCCACTGTGTGTAGCACAGTGGTTCGGCCGTGGCCGTCCACTGTGTTGCACACAGTGGCCCGCGTGACTTTGCTTCCCCTTTTTTTTTTGCAACATTTTCAATAAATTTCGTGGGTTGATAAAAATGGTATAAGATGTAGTTTTTTTTTTGAAATTTCAAATATATATTATGTATATTATATATATATATATATATATATATATATATATATATATATATATATATATATATATATATATATATATATATATATATATATATATATATATATATATATATATATATATATATATATAATATGCATAGTATCATTTATGAATATGAAGATATTTTCTTCTACAGGCATCCACAGAGCATGACTTTAGATTGCAGAATATATATATATATATATATGATTAAAGGGTTTAATCTGCATTATATTTTATATGTTTGAAACAGAGATGCACAAGTTCAAAATGCATCCTTTATTTTGTTGTTACAGGGGTATGCACATTACAGGAAGCTTATATGTATATATACTTTATATCTATATAGGTATATATTTTCAATATATATACTTATATACATATAGAGATATATATGACTAAATGTTGAAGTAATAGGGTTAAAACCCTTATATTGATTTGGGATTTTCAACTATTTACATTTTGTTTTTGGTCTTCTTTCAGCATTTAGAATAGGTTTATATTTTATTTTTTTCTTCCTTTCATTTAAACTTGCTACAGAAATAAAATAGTTCTGGTTTTCTTTTTTTACAGTCATAAAATAACAGAATCTAAACTATGCAAGTAAATAGTCAGAAATAAAAAAAAAAATACTAGTTCACTCTTTTTTTTAAAACAGTCATAAAATTAACAGAATTTAAGCTATGCAAGTAAATAATAACCCTACTGCATTTCTTTTTCTTTTCCTTACTAATGCAGCAAATAAACATGTTACAGACCAGATTTAAATGTAGACTACAGCAAACACAATAGACATAAAAATATAATGAAAAGAATTACATTTACATTGTTTTTCCAGAATGATAGTTACAATAGCCCAAATAAGAAAATGGGTAGATAATCTAACAGTCCCCTTTTTTTTTTTTCTAATCTTTACACAGAAAATAATAATTACATTTATTTAAACAGAAACAGAATCATTTTAAGCCCTATATCTACATATGCACTTTCTCTTCTTTTTCTTTTGCTACAAAGCATAAGGTTACATTTCTTTCTTCCTTTCAGCATTTAAATAAAAATAAGAAATCTGAATAGAAGTCTGCAACACAAAATCTGCAACTCCTAGTCTTTTTCCCCAAGCCACCTGCAAGTAAAGTTTTAGGACTGTGACCATGGGATGCTCACCTCCCAGCCTAGGCTTACCAAAAGCCACCCCCAAGCTAGGAGAATCAAGACCTAGACGGGTTACAATCAGGCAATACAACACAACAATAGGGCAAACACACAACACATACACTTTCCCATCCCAAGCTACACTTTCACCACACTTGGGGTGATCAATCTACGGGTGGAAGTGGACCAAGTACCATTGGGGAGACTGCAGCCAAAAATATAACACAAGCCACCTCATGGCAACTCAAAATACTCAACAGAATTCATCCCAACCACCTTATGCCCCCCAAAGGCTCAAAGCCATTTCTCTCCCCTTATGACCCCCAAATGCATACACAAGGCTATGCAGCAAGGGTCACAAAGGACACCCTTGAGATCACTCTCCTTAAGGAAAGCCTCTCACCCAAGGCTGTCATGCTTCTTCCACCCCAAGATCATCCTACTCTCCCAAGAGTAGAAGATCTTGGACACTCCCAAAACAAGAACACAAAACAGAAAAACATAGAAATGAAACTACACATTATTTTCTTCAACAACAATTTACATACACACTTTCTTTACAAGCATTTCTTTCCTTCAACAAAACAACATAACTAACATAGACAACAAAACCAAGAGGAGATAACAACCAACCTTATTCTGCCAATAGGTATGCTAAACTTAGTTGGAGATGAGCTGCCCAATCCACACAACTTTCTGCAATTCCTTGGCCCCCAAATTCCTCTAATTCCTAAAACTCTTTTTTTTCCTTCCAAGTGTTTTTTTTTCAAAAATCTCCAAGAATGGAGAGTGGGTGATTAGCTCACTAAGCTTCCATTCTTAGCGTAAGAAGGCCTCTCTCACTCCTTCCAACCTCTTGGATAGTGTGAGAGATCTCCCATTGGGTTGGTCTTCCCTAGGTCTTACACACTCCCTAACCTAGGTGTCTAGAGAAGGGAAATGGAATGGGGAAGAGGGATTACTATCTCCAAGAAGGTTATCCTACCAAGGAGGGCACTCCTATAGATGGAATTCGTCCATCTTGGGAAAACCACTTTTTTGGGTGGTTAAACAAGTCCTAAGGGAAAGACACATGGCCAATTTTGGCCTTCACCCATAGGTACCCCATGAGGCCTAATAGAAAAGCTCTAAAATTGACTCTAGGAGTTGATTTGACCTTCAGAAAGTCCACCTGAAGTTAACCTACGGGTCAACTCTGAGTTGACCTTCCTTGTGGCTCTCTAACCTAGATTTCTTGGTTCCTTCAAGGATAATTAGGGGATATAACTATTAACAAAAATAAAACTTTCAAAAAGGTGACATGACAAATTGCCAACACAACATACTACATAGGTGTCAAGTGACACTACAACATAATTCCACATCACAACAAACACATGGCAATTGTCCCTTAAACAATTTAAATAATCCAATAAATACAAATTACACTCATGCAACATTTTACATTTACGAATAAAATACAGTACATACGGGGTGTTGTCTCTCCAAATAGACAACCCCTGGTTTTACTAACGCACATTGGCCTAGGCTTGATTCTCCATAATATTTCCATGGTCACATGGATAATTTCCTGCACATCTCAATTTAAACATTAGTACTTTCCAAATAACCTCATATGATATATATTACATAATCAGAATACAATACATTCATTTTGCAAAGACTTGACATTATGAAATATGATTTGTCACAATTCAAGCAATCTCCTCATAATCCTCAAAATTTGATCCATCTACAAGATATGCAAACATTTTCCTAACATTATATCAAATCCTGAAATTTAGATAATAACCTGCCTCATCACAATATTACCCCAATCTAGAATCACATAATATTCTATAATCCACAAGGCATAGAAATGAAGCATCCATATATATCAATGTTACCAAAAATCGTGGGACCATGCAAAGTTCTATATCCATAGTGTGTCAAAACTAGCATCCAAAATAGTTCCAAAATGAAAATAACTGAAGAGATAGGATGGGTCGGGGTAGGGCCTCACACCCTCCCCCTCTAGGCATGAACGTCCTCCTGGAGTTCATCAAAAAGATGAGGGTACTGTGATCTCATACGTGCTGCATCCTCCAATGAAGCTGTAACCTCATCATAGCAATCCCACTGGACCCTAACCTGGTCCAGCTCTCGACCTCGAAGGGCCAACGTCCGTCGAGCCAAAATGCGAATGGGCTCCAAGGCTAGCTGCCCGTCCGACTCCACCTGCAAGGCGTCCCAATCTAAAATATGAGACTCATCATAGATATATTTTCTCAAAACTGACACATGAAACACATCATGGATGCGTGACAGGCTAGGTGGCAAAGCTAGGCGATAAGCAACTGGTCCTATCCTCTCAAGGATCTCGAAGGGTCCGACAAAGTGAGGTGCGAGCTTAGAACCCTTTCCATAGCGGATTGGACTCTTATGCGGTCGCACTCTCAGGAAAACTCTGTCCCCAACCATGTAACTTCGGTCTGTCCTCTTTGCATCTGCATATTTCTTCTACCTATCCTGTGCCTCTCTAAGGTGCTGTCTAATCAAAATTACCTGCTGCTCCATATCACGGACCAACTCAGGGCCTATGGCCACTCTGTCCTCAATACGATCCCAACTCAAAGGTGTCCTGCATGGTCTATCGTACAAAGCCTGAAAGGGTGGCATCCCCAAAGAAGTGTGATGCCCATTATTATAGGCAAATTCTACTAAATGCAGGTACTCCTCCCATCGGGTCTGATGATCCATGACGTACATGCGGACCATATCCTCTAACACCTGGTTAACCCGCTCTGTCTGGCCATCTGTCTCTGGATGATATGCTGTGCTAAAGTTGAGCTTGGTGCCCAACGCTGCCTGTAATGCCTTCCAAAAGGAAGATGTAAAGAGAGAATCCCTATCAGAGATAATCTTGCGTGGGACACCATGAAGCCTAACAATGTCTCGTAAGAACACCTGTGCCACTGCTGGAGCTGTGAAGGTAGTCCGGACGGGTGAGAAGTGGGCTACTTTGGTCAATTTGTCAACTGTCACCAAGATAGCATCATGGCGACGAGATGACATAGGAAGACCAATAATGAAGTCCATGGATATAGTATCCCACTTCCACTCTAGTATAGCATGGGACTGGAGTAACCCACCTGGATGGTGGTGCTCTGCCTTGACTCTCTGACACTCAAGGCATCGGGCTACTAACTCGGCGATAAGCTGCCGCATTCCTGGCCAATGATATAACTGTCTCAAGTCAGCATGCATCTTCTTAACCCCAGGATGCGCTGCATAAGGAGCTCTATGAGCCTCCATGATAATGAAATCTCGCAAACCCCCAGAAGAGGGTACATAAATGCGCCCTCTATGGCATAATAAACCATCGGACTCCAAAGAGTAGTCCACAAACTTCCCCTCCAAGGTCTCCTGACTACGGATCCTCTGACAAACCTCAAGATACCAATCATCCTCTGGCAATTGCTACAAAATACGGTCTCTCAAATCAGTGCTCATGGATATGGTGTAAACCTCATGTCGTCTCCTACTTAGGGCATCTGCGACCACATTCTCCTTTCCTTTGATGTAATGAACATCAAAATCATACTCACAAAGGAACTCCATCCATCTCCTCTGACGTGCATTAAGGTTAGGCTGGGTGAAGATATACTGCAAACTCTGATGGTCTGAATGAAGCTCGAAGTGATGACCTAAAAGGAAGTGTCTCCACCTCACAAGTGCATGTACAACTGCTGCAAGCTCTAGGTCGTGCGTAGGGTAGTTAAGCTCATGAGTGTTAAGTTTCCTAGACTCGTATGCTATAACCCTACCCTCCTGCATAAGAACTGCTCCCAATCCATCTAAGGAAGCATCCGTGCATACCATGAAGTCGGCCATGGGGTCTGGCACAATAAGAATAGGTGCACTAGTAAGTGCCCTTTTTAGATCCTGAAAAGCCCTCTCACACTTCTCTGTCCACTCGAATTTCTTCCCTTTTCGCTGGAGGGATGTGATGGGGTGTGCAACTCTGGAAAATCCCTCCACAAAATGCCTATAGTATCCTGCTAAACCCATGAAGCTCCTGACTTCTGTCACACTGGTAGGTGCCGGCCAATCCATGATGGCTCTAATCTTTGATGGGTCAACTGAGATCCCATCACCGGATATAACATGCCCTAGGTACTTGACCTCTGATCTAAAGAAAGCACACTTCGACAAACTGCCGAACAACTGGTTATCCCTCAAACACTGCAAAACCTGCCTCAAATGCTCCTCATGCTCCTGCTCATTTCGGGAATAGATCAATATGTCATCAAGGAACACTATCACAAATCGGTCAAGGAAGGTGTGGAATACCCCATTCATGAGACTCATGAATACAGCTGGAGCATTCGTAAGACCGAATGGGACCACAGTGAACTCATAGTGGCCATATCTGGTGCGAAACGCAGTCTTGTGGATATCACTTTCCACAATTCTCAACTGGTGATATCCTGACTTCAGGTCTATTTTGGAAAACACTTTGGCACCCTGAAGCTGATCAAACAAGTCATCAATCCTCGGCAAGGGGTAGCGGTTCTTGATGGTTACTTTATTCAGTTGCCTGTAATCCATGCATAACCGAAGGGATCCATCTTTCTTCTTCACGAAGATGACTGGTGCGCCCCAAGGAGAGACGCTAGGACGGATGTGACCCTTCTCTAAGAGTTCCTCTAGCTGCATCTTGAGCTCATTAAGCTCATGAGTGGTCATCCTATAAGGTGCTCTCGAAACTGGCTCGGCTCCTGGTACCAAATCTATGTGGAAGTCAATCTCCCTGCTGGGCGGCATACCAGGTAGCTCATCAGGAAACACATCTGCAAATGCCTCAAGGATGGGGTGATCATCTATGGACGGCTCCTTCTCATTTTCTTCCTCTCGGTCACTGATTGTGATAGCAAACAACTGGCATCCCTTTCGCATGCTCCGCTTAAGCTGCATAGCGGATATCATACGAAGAGACACGGGTCTCTGAATCCCAGTGATTACTATGGGAGCACCATGATCATCCTCACACTCGACCTTTTTCAAGCGACAATCCATCTTGGCTCTGTGGGCATAAAGCCAATCCATGCCAAGTACGACGCCATAAGATCCGAGTGGTGTAACTCTAAGGTCTACTAAGGTGGTGGTATTACCAATCTGGAGCGGACATCCCCTAACCTCTGAATCCACTGACACTCTAGCCCCCGAAGCTAACTCCACTTCCCAGCTGACACTTTGCCTTACTGCCACTAGCCCGCAACGCTCCACAACCAATGGAGATATAAAGGAGTCAGTCTCTCCTGAGTCAAATAATATAGAAATACTACTACCTTTGACCTTACCTGCAGCCTCGATGACTGTGGCCTGGTGCTCTGCCTGGCGGTTATCAACCACTGCGAAGACTCTATGGGACTTGCCCATGTCCCCAACTGTAGGCTCTGATGTTGCCATCCTCTGATTCCCTGTCATCTGTCCCTGTGGACACTCTCTCGCCATGTGCCCCATGGCTCCACACGTGAAGCAAGCACCGCGTGCCTGAAACTGTGCACCCTGAGGCCTAGTAAAAGGATGCCCAACTGTCCGGCTAGAACCACTGTACCCACCCCTGGAGGACTGCTGAGCCCATGCCGGGGGTGTGTATGTACCCTGTACTCTCTGGTCACGCCTAGGACCCTGTGACTGCCACTGTTTGGGCCTGGAGCCCTGCTGTCCCTGAGGTGGCCTATGTCTCTGACTCTGCTGTGACTGCTGTGGAGGAGGGGGTTTATGGGACCCCGAAACATTTCTGTGGTTGCCTTTCCAATGAGGTTTCTGAAACCCGAAAGGCTGGGGAGCTGGGTTTCGGTTCTAGAACCGATCCCTCGTGTCCTGTGGCCTGATCTGAATCTCCTCGGCTATAAGTGCCTTCTCTACGGCAACCCGAAGGCTCCCTGGAGCGGCCATCCTCACTGATCCTGCTATCCCAGCATTAAGCCCCCTAACAAATCGGTTGACGAGTAGCTTCTCATCCTTCAGGTAATCTACATAAGGTAGGAGCTCAATAAACTTACTCTCGTATTGGGTCACTGTGAGACCCTTCTGCTGGAGGTCATGGAACTCATCGATCCTACGCTGCTAGAAGTGCTCTGACAAGTACCTCTCTCTGAACCTCTCTGTGAAGATTTCCCATGTGATGGTATCTGCAGTGAGTCCGCACTTGAATTCCTCTTGCTTCCACCATGTGGAGGCTGTCGATCTCAAAAGGTGGACTGCAACGCATGCCTTCAGATTGCTTTCATAAGATCGCAATGCGAAGCACCGATCTAGGCTTAAAAGCCATGCCTCAGCCTCTACTCCGTCAGTAGTGCCTCCAAAAGATGGCGGCTGGAGGCGTAAAACCTCTCTAATCAGGTCTCCTGGTTCCTGATGTGCTCTCTCAAAGTACACAGGTGCTGCTACTGGAGGGGGTTCAGGCAGGTGAACGGACTCCGGTTCATGCTCTGCCTCACCCTCTATGGAATTAGGAGGTGGACTCCTACTCCGTTCCCTATCCACTGATCTATGACTCCCTGAGTTCTGATTGTCTGCATGACGGTCCATTGCTGGAAGCCTATCCTGCATGATCCCGATCAAGTTCTGAAGAGCTAGCAAGATGTCTCGGTTAGGGTCAACCGGTGGTTCGGGAGGTGCTTCCGGGTTCCCTTCTGGAACCGGTTCCTCCCTAGCAACATCCTCGCGTGCCATACGTGTACGCCTAGGACCCCTTCCGCGCTTGCGAGCTTGTCACGTAGTCGGAGGCATCCTATGAGGAAACAAGAAATAAAATAAATAAACAATTAATTAAATAATTTAATTTTCATATATTTATATTTTTATTTTTCCGTTTAAGAAAATATTTGATTAATTTAGATAATTAAAGCGAAACATAATGGAGAAAGGTTCCTAGTGTTGGAAACCTTGCTCTGATACCAAATTGTCGTGCCCAACACTTTAGGGCACAAAAACGGAACAACAAATTTTTTTTTTACGTCATGAACTCGCTAAAAATCCTAATATATAACAACTGTATTTAAGGTTTTGTCTTTTCTAGGATGTAAATAAACTTACTTACTAAGGTTAAGTTAAAAATCCAACTCGAGCGAGTGACTTGATTGGTGGAGATTAATTTGCATTGCGGATTAGTTAGCTAGCTCAATTACCTAAGACAAATTGCCGCTAATTAAACCAAGGGATAATTGGCTATCTTAACGTATTAAATCATTCCAGGTCATATAATGATATTGCTAATGATTATTTGATGCTTATATAAAATTTATTATACGCATCCACCCGATGAGGGTTTCAATTTACTACAATGTCATTTGCCCACTAAAACCGACAATAAGCTAAGCCCAATTCTGATTTTCCCTAAACCCCTTGATTTTGTCAATTAATTTTCAATCCGACCAAAAATCGATCTCAAGGGCTTAAGGTTCCTAAATTTTACAAATCCCTCCTTCATAAATTTTCCTAACGTCCAATGATATGGGGGGGGGAAGATCATTGATTAATTAAATATATTGCTGGGTTAAACGTATAGTTTATCCAACTATAGTAATCCTTTATTATTAACCCCCTTGAATTAATTAAAATTAAATTTCTAAAGAATGAGGACATATAATAATTCAAATATTAAATTAACCCCTATTATCAAAAGTCTAAAATCCCATAATAATCCAATTATTAAATTTGTCCCCAAATATATACATTAAAATCAGGGTTCAAAATTCCATAATATTTCAATTATAAACTTAACCCCAAATTATATACTAAAATCTAACTTTAAATTTTCAATTTAAATTCCTTTTATATATATATATATATATATATATATAAAATCACATTATAAATTCTTAAATTCTAACCCTCATTATAAATTAAAAATCAAATTTAATGTTCCAATCTAAATCTCCTATATATATATATATATATATACATATATATATATATATATATATATATATATATATATCTAATTACCTAAAATGCTAACCTTAACCCGAAATTGGGTTAGGGTTGTTTTTCTATATTTTACCTCTTATTTTATTTCCTCTTCACCATTTTATACCCTAACCCGAATGGGTTAGGGTTTTATATTACCCCTTTTTCTTTGTTTTGCTTTCTTTCTTTTTTTTTTGTTTTGGAATGTGACTGTAGGTACGGAGGCGGAGGGTTTCATGCGGGGAGAGGCGGAGGTTTTCGCAGGGTTTCGGGCGCCGCTGTGCATACGCACAGTGGCGACAGCACCGCCCACTGTGTGTACACACAGTGGTGGACGGCATAGCCGCCGTCCACTGTGTATACACACAGTGGCGGGCGCCGTTCACTGTGCGTAGCACAATGGCGGCCGCGACCGCCCACTGTGTTACACACAGTGCGGTGCCCTTCGGCGCCGCCCACTGTGTGTAGCACAGTGGTTCGGCCATGGCCGTCCACTGTGTTGCACACAGTGGCCCGCGTGACTTTGCTTCCCCTTTTTTTTTTGCGACATTTTCAATAAATTTCGTGGGTTGATAAAAATGGTATAAGATGTAGTTTTTTTTTCGAAATTTGAAATGTATATTATGTATATTATATATATATATATATATATATATATATATATATATATAATATGCATAGTATCATTTATGAATATGAAGATATTTTCTTCTACAGGCATCCACAGAGCATGACTTTAGATTGCAGAATATATATATATATATATATATATATGATTAAAGGGTTTAATCTGCATTATATTTTATATGTTTGAAACAGAGATGCACAAGTTCAAAATGCATCCTTTATTTTGTTGTTACAGGGGTATGCACATTACAGGAAGCTTATATGTATATATACTTTATATCTATATAGGTATATATTTTCAATATATATACTTATATACATATAGAGATATATATGACTAAATGTTGAAGTAATAGGGTTAAAACCCTTATATTGATTTGGGATTTTCAACTATTTACATTCTGTTTTTGGTCTTCTTTCAGCATTTAGAATAGGTTTATATTTTATTTTTTTCTTCCTTTCATTTAAACTTGCTACAGAAATAAAATAGTTCTGGTTTTCCTTTTTTACAGTCATAAAATAACAGAATCTAAACTATGCAAGTAAATAGTGAGAAATAAAAAAAAACAATACTAGTTCACTCTTTTTTTTAAAACAGTCATAAAATTAACAGAATTTAAGCTATGCAAGTAAATAATAACCCTACTGCATTTCTTTTTCTTTTCCTTACTAATGCAGTAAATAAACATGTTACAGACCAGATTTAAATGTAGACTACAACAAACACAATAGACATAAAAATATAATGAAAAGAATTACATTTACATTGTTTTTCCAGAATGATAGTTACAATAGCCCAAATAAGAAAATGGGTAGATAATCTAACATTCCCTTTTTTTTTTTTTCTAATCTTTACACAGAAAATAATAATTACATTTATTTAAACAGAAACAAAATCATTTTAAGCCCTATATCTACATATGCACTTTCTCTTATTTTTCTTTTGCTACAAAGCATAAGGTTACATTTCTTTCTTCCTTTCAGCATTTAAATAAAAATAAGAAATCTGAATAGAAGTCTGCAACACAAAATCTGCAACTCCTAGTCTTTTTCCCCAAGCCACCTGCAAGTAAAGTTTTAGGACTGTGACCATGGGATGCTCACCTCCCAGCCTAGGCTTACCAGAAGCCACCCCCGAGCTAGGAGAATCAAGACCTAGATGGGTTACAATCAGGCAATACAACACAACAATAGGGTAAACACACAACACATACACTTTCCCATCCCAAGCTACACTTTCACCACACTTGGGGTGATCAATCTACGGGTGGAAGTGGACCAAGTACCATTGGGGAGACTGCAGCCAAAAATATAACACAAGCCACCTCATGGCAACTCAAAATACTCAACAGAATTCATCCCAACCACCTTATGCCCCCCAAAGGCTCAAAGCCATTTCTCTCCCCTTACGACCCCCAAATGCATACACAAGGCTATGCAGCAAGGGTCACAAAGGACACCCTTGAGATCACTCTCCTTAAGGAGAGCCTCTCACCCAAGGTTGTCATGCTTCTTCCACCCCAAGATCATCCTACTCTCCCAAGAGTAGAAGATCTTGGACACTCCCAAAACAAGAACACAAAACAGAAAAACATAGAAATGAAACTACACATTATTTTCTTCAACAACAATTTACATACACACTTTCTTTACAAGCATTTCTTTCCTTCAACAAAACAACATAACTAACATAGACAACAAAACCAAGAGGAGATAACAACCAACCTTATTTTGCCAATAGGTATGCTAAACTTAGTTGGAGATGAGCTGCCCAATCCACACAACTTTCTGCAATTCCTTGGCCCCCAAATTCCTCTAATTCCTAAAACTCCTTTTTTTCCTTCCAAGTGTTTTTTTTTCAAAAATCTCCAAGAATGGAGAGTGGGTGATTAGCTCACTAAGCTTCCATTCTTAGCGTAAGAAGGCCTCTCTCACTCCTTCCAACCTCTTAGATAGTGTGAGAGATCTCCCATTGGGTTGGTCTTCCCTAGGTCTTACACACTCCCTAACCTAGGTGTCTAGAGAGGGGAAATGGAATGGGGAAGAGGGATTACTATCTCCAAGAAGGTTATCCTACCAAGGAGGGCACTCCTATAGATGGAATTCGTCCATCTTGGGAAAACCACTTTTTTGGGTGGTTAAACAAGTCCTAAGGGAAAGACACATGGCCAATTTTGGCCTTCACCCATAGGTACCCCATGAGGCCTAATAGAAAAGCTCTAAAATTGACTCTAGGAGTTGATTTGACCTTTAGAAAGTCCACCTGAAGTTAACCTACGGGTCAACTCTGAGTTGACCTTCCTTGTGGCTCTCTAACCTAGATTTCTTGGTTCCTTCAAGGATAATTAGGGGATATAACTATTAACAAAAATAAAACTTTCAAAAAGGTGACATGACAAATTGCCAACACAACATACTACATAGGTGTCAAGTGACACTACAACATAATTCCACATCACAACAAACACATGGCAATTGTCCCTTAAACAATTTAAATAATCCAATAAATACAAATTACACTCATGCAACATTTTACATTTACGAATAAAATACAGTACATACGGGGTGTTGTCTCTCCAAATAGACAACCCCTGGTTTTACTAACGCACATTGGCCTAGGCTTGATTCTCCATAATATTTCCATGGTCACATGGATAATTTCCTGCACATCTCAATTTAAACATTAGTACTTTCCAAATAACCTCATATGATATATATTACATAATCAGAATACAATACATTCATTTTGCAAAGACTTGACATTATGAAATATGATTTGTCACAATTCAAGCAATCTCCTCATAATCCTCAAAATTTGATCCATCTACAAGATATGCAAACATTTTCCTAACATTATATCAAATCCTGAAATTCAGATAATAACCTGCCTCATCACAATATTACCCCAATCTAGAATCACATAATATTCTATAATCCACAAGGCATAGAAATGAAGCATCCATATATATCAATGTTACCAAAAATCGTGGGACCATGCAAAGTTCTATATCCATAGTGTGTCAAAACTAGCATCCAAAATAGTTCCAAAATGAAAATAACTGAAGAGATAGGATGGGTCGGGGTAGGGCCTCACACACTTCACAAAATAACAGTAATAAAAATCTATCTACAACTTCATATCCAAAATGCTAAAGCAGATTCTTATTTTATCAATGCAATTAAGACTTATCTTGTCCATCTGTTGGGCTCTATACTCTGTTATTCAAATAGGTCTTCAAGCTTCTGTGCTTAGTAATCACTATGTAGCATCCCTGTGCATACACTTGCCTGCATACATTGTTTATCAACAGTTCCTTATTTATAAAAAATTTACCAACTACTTAATCTCCTTGATCAAATATCCCATGATCAATCACAGCCATTAGATCTTCAAACTTGACCAGGTTCAATATATCCTTCAATCTGAAAAGGTTTTACCCCACCTTGGAACTTGCATACATTTCTTGGAACTTGTGCTAGGATATTGCGGTTCAATATGAGCTGTAGATCTTCCTGTCATTTTTCCTTTACCATAGATTCTTTAACAAACTTCATGCACGGTATACCAATCATTTAATCAGTTCTAGCTCATCAGCTTCCTTCATTAAATAATGCTTTTATTCATTCAATGCATTCTATTACTACTCGATTGTAACTCAGTAAATACTAAGCTTTACTCGGTAGACATTCTACCTTCATTAACCGATAGCGATAACCTTAGGGTTTACCGACTACATTCCTTAGGGTTTACTGACTAGGTTCTTTGCTCGATAACATAGTATAGTATTAACCTTACAATGAATCAACATATGTAGGATATCAAAACAATCTAAACATCATGATTTCATCATTCTCTAACTCGGTAATAGTTGCCCATTGAATAACTTATTCCTCCCCTTATTCATCACATTCTTTCTGTGTCTTTTACTGACATCTTTATACTCATCAAATCATACTTATTAAGATATGGCAACATCATACTGAATTAGAAAATCAATTTCTTGACATCAATGACAAAATAATAATATTAAGACAGTAAACATCCTTGATCAGTTATATCCATTATTATCAACAACCTTCTCAATATCCTTATTGAAATGCCAACAATCTCTCCTTGTCTATTATAATTCCAACAATCTCCCCCTTTGGCATTGATGGAAAAACCAATTGATTTGACCTAATTGATGCGGATTGTTGTGAGATTCTGAAATGCTGAAATGCTCTCCCCATGTTATTAGTCTTCTCCCCCATACATTAGTCTTCTCATCTTTTCCTTCTGTCTTGTCCCCCTTTGACAACAATGCCGAAAAGTAAAGAACTAAAACATAATTTCTTCCTGTATGAATTGATTTCCTACTGTTATGTGTTAACTTAGTCTCGATCAGAGCATTTTGTCTTCAATTCCTATTCCCTATAGTTGTTTCCTACACACCTTTAGAAAACATTCTAAAGTGTGTAAATCAGCATCAACTCCTAAAAGATATTTTGTAGAGTCATCGAATTGATGCTTTCACCAAACTCGGTCAGTGAATGGAAGATAGGGGTAGGACCCCTAACTTACTTTTGAGATACTCAAAAGTGTCCCTTGGCAGTGCCTTGGTAAATATATCTGCTATTTGTTCCTTTGTACTAACATACTCCAACACCACTTTCTCCTCTTGAGCTTCTTCTCTAAGATAATGATATTTGATAGAGATGTGCTTTCTCTTACAGTGCATAATAGGATTCTTTGAAATTTTAATGGCACTATTATTGTCATAAAATATAGTTACTAGCTCAGTAACTTTCTCATTTATACCTTCCAATAGTTGTTTGATCCATGCTATGTTGGTACAATTCAATGTTGCAGCAACGTATTCAGCTTCTGCTGTTGAATGTGAAACACATCCTTATTTCTTGCTAAGCCAACTCACTAGTCTTTCTCCTAAAAAGAAAGCTCCTCTACTTGTTCTTTTTCTGTCATCAATGTTGCTTGCCCAATCAGCATCAATATAAACTTTTAAATCAAAGTCATTTCCTTTCTAATATACTAAGCCATAATCTTCAGTGCCTTTCAAGTATCTGAAAATTCTCTTGATTGCTGTCATGTGTGTTTCCTTAGGATCTGTAGAGAATCTTGCAACTATACCTACTGCATGTGTTATATCTGGCCTACTGTGAACAACATATTGTAGCTTTCCAATCATGGATTGATAAAGTGTCTCAACAATAGATGTAGATTCATCACTCTTTGATAATTTACAGTTGGTAGTCATAGGAGTACTTACTGGTTTTGAATCCTCCATTCCAAATTTTTTCAAGATTTTGTTTATGTACTTGGATTGAGTAATGAAAATCTCATCTTTCATTTGTAGTATTTGTAAACCTATAAAATACTTTATCTCATCGATTAATGACATCTCAAATTCTTTACTCATTTCATTTCCAAAGTTCTTGCATAGAGAGTCATTTCCATAAAAGATAATATCATCAACAAATATGGTTGAGATCAATATTCCATTTTCATCATTCTTCATGTACATATTGTTGTTTTTACTTGTTCTTATAAAACCAATCTTGATTAAATAAGAGTGCAATCTTTCATACCATGCTCTAGGCTCTTGTTTCAGACCATATAAAGCTTTGTTCAATTTACATACCTGATCTTTATTCTTGTCTTCAACAAATCCTTCAGGTTGTTCAATAAAAACTTCTTCTTCTAATATACCATTCAGAAATGCAGATTTGACATCCATTTGATATACCTTGAAATTCTTGAAAGCAACATATGCCAACAATGTTCTTACTCCTTCAAGTCTAGCCATAGGTGCAAAAGTCTCACCATAATCAATTCCTTCTTCTTGGGCATAACCTTTGCAAACTAGTCTTGCTTTCTTTCGAATGACTTCACCTTTTTCATTCAGCTTGTTTCTGAAAATCCACTTTGTATCGATTGCATTTTTGTCCTTCAGTCTTGGGACTAGTGTCCATGTGTCATTCTTCTTGATTTGATCAATCTCTTCTGTCATAGCATTTATCCAATCTTCACTGTTAAATGCCTCCTTCACTATCCTCAGTTGAAATTCAGATATCAGACGTGTGTTCTATCTCAGTTTGTTCCTTGTCATCACTGGATCATCCTTATCTCCTCTAATCTGACTTGATGCATGATGTCTTCTGACATACTTGGCTAATACAGGCTCGGTAGGCTCTGTATGATCTTTTTCATCACTCAGTAACTAGATATTCTTTTCATTTTCTTCAAAAGTTCTCTCGGTAAGACTTGTCTGTTGAACATAGACAAATTCATCATAATCTTCTGGTTCTTTGGAATTTCCTTCATCATTTCTTTCTGCAAATTCATCAATTTTCATATTTGCACTTTCTACTATTTTGTTAGATGATTTGATCAGACATTTAAATGCTTTACTTCTAGAAGAATAACCTAGAAATGTTCCTTCTTCACTTTTCTGATCAAACTTTCCATTTCTATCATCTTTGTGAACATAGCATCTACTTCCAAAGATTTTGAAGTAACTTATGTTAGGTTTCTTGTCATACCAAAATTCATATGGTGTCTTCAAATTTCCTTTCTTCAGTTGTACTCGGTTCAGGGTGTAAACTATTGTGCTTATTGCTTCTCTCCAAAATGTTTGTGGCACTTTCTTTTCAATCATCAGGGTTCTGGCACAATCCACAATAGATATGTTTCTCCTCTCAATAATTCCATTTTTGTTGTGGATTTCTCAGTGTAGAGACTTATCTTTTTATACCATGATCATTGTAGAATAAGTTAAACTCATTAGATGTGAACTCTCCTCCTCTATCTGATCTAAGACATTTCAGTTGTCTTCCTGTTTGATTTTCAACTCTTGCCTTGTACCATTTAAACATTTGAAAAACTTCTAATTTTTATTTTAAAAACATAACTGACATCATCCTTGAATAATCATCCACAAATAATATGAAATATTTATCACCATAATAACTTTGAACTTTCATAGGACCACAAAGATCAGTGTGCACAAGATCTAAAATTCCCTTAGAAGTGTAGGACTTACTTGTAAAGCTTGATCTTGTCATTTTACTCATCTAGCATCATCAGCACATAGCATTCTCACATTTTTCAAGACTCGATAGACCTCTTACTTGGTGCTTCTTGTTTATTTTGATCAGATTATCAAAATTTACATGACAAAACCTTTTATGCCGTAACCGGGTATCATCTATCTTTGCATATAGACACTTGTTCCAAGTTGAGTCAAGTTGAAATGTGTTACCTTTTGTTTGTGTCTTGGTAACATCTAACTTTCCATGCTTGTCATGAACTCTAACAATTCCATTCTGAAATTCTATTCAGTAACATGTATTGTTTAGCTGTGCTACACTCAACAAATTGTATTTCAAACCTTCAACCCAATAAACATCATTACATTTTGCATTGTCAAGAAGTGTTATAGATCCTTTACCTTTTACTAGACATGGTGCATCATTACTAAATCTTACATAACCTCCATCATAATCTTCTAACATAAAAAACTTGTGTTTATCACCTGTCATGTGATGTGAGCATCCACTATCTATGATTTAAGAATCATTAGTATTTATGTGAGATATTAGGGCTTTTTCTTCATACCTTTCTTCATCTGATCCATCTTTGATAGCCACATAAACTACTTCCTCTGTATCAGTTTCATCTAATTTATCATCATTGGATTCCTCATAAGCTATTAAGCATGATTTTCCATCTCTTCTTCTGAAGTCTCGATGTCCTCTGTAAAGATTATCTTTTTGTTTGTCATCTCAGTAATCTCTCTTTTCAGTAGATTCTTTGTCAGGACAGTTAGAATCCATATGTCCTATCTTATCACAATTGAAACATTTCAAAGGTAGTTTTCCTTTATACTTACCTTTGCCTCTTAGTAACCTTCTGGCTAATAGTGCTTCAAACTCTTCTTGCTTTCTAATTTCCTCATACAATTTGTGTACTTCTATGTTCTTGCGAAATCTTTCACTTGCTCCACTGTGATCCCCTTTAGTGTACTTACCCATTCTATCATTGTAATCATCAGATTCATCAATATGACCCACTATTATCAAAATTACTTAACTCAAATGCATGTAGCTTACCAATAGTAGCATCTAAAGAAACTGGCATATTGGGTACAAACCTCAATTCATTGATTGTAGAGACTCGGATTGCATAAGCTGGTAGAAGGGTTCATAACAACTTACTTGTTATATCCTTTTCTTCAATAGTTCCTTCTGCTCCTTTGATTTGATTGACAATCTCCTTTCGTCTTGTATTGTACTGGGTTATGTTTTCACCTTCATTCATCCTCATAGATTAAAGTTGTCATCTTAGACTATCCACTTTTTCTCTTTGAACATGTTCATCTCCACCATACATAGATATGAGCTTGTCCCACATTGTCTTTGCATCATTGCAGCCTTCTAGATCATTAAACTCTGAGTCGGTCAATGCAGATGTTATTTCAATCATTGCTTGGATATGTTCTTGCTTTGCCTTTATCTCTTCCATTGTCAATGGATAGGTGCTCGGTGTAATGAAATCATTCTCCAGATAATATATAGCATATTCTCCAACTCCTAATAGGTGCAACTTCATCCTTTTCTACCATGTAGAGAAACTTGACTTGTTCAGCTTCGATGCATCCCTCTTATACATCTTTGGATCTTTTCCTCAAGTACCTTTAAACTTTTTCTTCCGGAGTCCAAAGCTCTGATACCAATTGATAGTTCTAATACTTAATGTTAAGCATAGATGCCAAGCTAATAAGATGAGAGGGGGGGGGGTAATCATACAAACTTAATCTTCCATAAAAACAACAGATTCAACCTCGGTAACATATACTTCAGTAATATAACCAAAACTGCTAAACATGCAAACTCAAAAGCATATAAACATCATAAAACTCATAACACCAGATTTAACGTGGAAACCCAAATAGGGAAAAACCACTATGGGATTTCGGACCCACTAAGAAATATACTCTTCTAGAGTATTCTCGGTTAAAAGCAAATCTTGTTAAAGATTACAAACACATTGCTAGATGTGACCCGGTTAAGGGATTTCCCTTAGATCTATTAGGATCTTCACCATGTTACAAGTGACCTTGTTAAAGGATTTCAAACACTCAATCAGAATGTCACCTTCCTAGAGGGTTTTACAAATAAGACTATAAAGTCCACTCGGTTAAGAGATTTTCTATCACTTCACAAAATAACAGTAATAAAAATCTATCTACAACTTCACATCAAAAATTCTAAAGAAGATTCTTATTTGCTCAATACAATCTAGGACTTATCTTGTCCATCTGCTAGGCTCTATACTCTATTATTCAAATAGGTCTTCAAGCTTATGTGCTTGGTAATCACTATGTAGCATCCCTATGCATACACTTGCCCACATACATTGCTAATCAACAGTTCCTTATTTATAAACAATTTACCAACCACTTAATCTCCTTGATCACATCTCCCATGATCAATCACAACCATTAGATCTTCAAAATTGACCAGGTTCAATGTATCCTTCAATCTGAAAATGTTTTACCCTGCCTTGGAATTTGCATACATTTCTTGGAACTTGTGCTAGGGTATTGCGGTTCAATCTAAGCTATAGTTCTTCCTGCCAATTTTCCTTTACCATAGATTCTTTAACAAGATTCATGCATGGCATACCAATCATTTAATCAGTTCCAGCTCATCAGCTTCCTTCATTAAATAATTCTTTTATTCATTCAATGCATTTTGTTAGTACTCGATTGCAACTCGGTAAATACTAAACTTTACTCGGTAGACATTCTGCCTTCATTAACTGATAGCGATAACCTTAGGGTTTACCGACTAGGTTCTTTGCTCCGTAACATAGTATAGCATTAACCTTACAATCAATCAACATATGTAGGATATCAAAACAATCTAAACATCATGATTTTATCATTGTCTAACTTGGTACTAGTTTCCCATTGAATAACTTATTCCTCCCCTTATTCATCACATTCTTTCTATGTCTTTTACTGACATCTTTATACTCATCAAATCATACTTCTTAAGATATGGCAACACCATACTGAATTAGAAAATCAATTTCTTGACATCAATGACAAAATAATAATATTAAGACAGTAAACATCCTTGATTAGTTATATCCATAATTATCAACAATCTTCTCAATATCCTTATTGAAATGCCAACAATCTCTCCTTGTCTGTTATAATGCCAATAGTTTCAACCCATACAAAGCTTTTCTTAACCTGCAAATAATATCTTTGTTATTTGTCAAAGAAAATCCATCAGGTTGTTCAATGTAAACTTCTTCAAGATCTCAATTCAAAAATGCACATTTAATATCCATTTGATATACTTTGTAGTTCTTGTGTGCTGCAAAAGCCAAGAATAATCTAACTACCTCAATTCTAGCTACCGGTGCAAAGTTTTCATTATAATCAATTCCTTCTTTCTTAGAATATCCTTTACACACTAGTCTTACTTTATTTCTTATTACCTTACCATCTTCATTAAGTTTGTTTCTGAATACCCATTTAGTTCCAATCACATTTTTGTCTTTAGGCCAGGGAACTAATGTCCATGTGTTATTCTTCTCAATTTGCTCTAATTCTTCTTCCATAGCTTTAATCCAGTGTTTATATTTACATGCCTCATTAATTGATGATGGTTCAATTTTTGAAATAAGACATACCTCTTCATTTGTCAGTCTTCCTCTGGTCATAACTCCTTTATACTTATTTCCAATTATCTGATCTTCAGAGTGATTCAGTCTTACATATCGAGGTGTCTTCATTTGTTGTTGTTCCTCACTTACAGTGGAATTTTCAAATGATACCGATGTAACTGGATCTTCATTCTACACTAGTGGATTCAATGTAGGTTCATTTGCTAGTATTTTTGTTGCCGGTTCAGAGTCTATATACCTTGAAGTTTCTCTAAATTGTTCATCAATCTTCACATTTGTACTCTCAACAATTTTTTGCAATCTCTTGTTAAAACATTTGTATGCCTTACTCTTAGATAAATAACCAAGAAATATTCCTTCATCACTTCTAGGATAAAATTTTCCAATATACTCATTTCTTCTAATATAGCATTTACTACCAAATATTTTGAAATATTTAAGAGTAGGAGTAATGCCAAACCATAGTTCATGAGGCATCTTACTAGTTTCACCTTTGATGTGAACTTTGTTGAATGTATAGATCATTGTGCTTATTGCCTCTCTCCAATATGCGTCTGGAAGATTTTGTTCTGATAACATACTTCTTGTTGCATACAAGATAGTTTTGTTTTTCCTTTCTACAACTACATTCTATTGTGGTGTCCAGGGTGCTAATAATTGTCTTTTGATTCCATTCACTTCACATAATGCATTAAATTCCTTAGATGTAAATTCACCTCCTTGATCTGATCTCAGACCTTTGATTTTCTTACCGATTTCATTCTCTACCATTGCTTTGAATAGTTTGAACTTACCAAGTGCTTCTAATTTTTCTCTGAGAAAAGTAACCCAACACATTCTAGAATAGTCATCAATGATTATCATGAGATATCTATCACCCTGTAAACTTTTAGTTCTAGCTGGACCACATAAATCAGTACGAATTAAGTCAAGAGCATTATTTGGATTTTTTGGAATACTTTTAAAAGATGCTCTAACTTGTTTTCCAAATAGACATTCCTTACATACCAGATTGTGAGGTTTAACAATCTTAGGTAAATCTCTAACTGCCTTAGTACTACTAATTTTTACCATGCAATCAAAATTTATATGACAGAGTCTGTTATGCCATAGAAAAATTTCATCAGTGTGTGCAATCAAGTATGTCTTTTCATTGTTATTCAAATGAAAGATGTTGCCTCTAGTTTGATTACCGATTGCAATTTCCAAACCAGTTCTGTTCATAATTTTGCATTTACCATTCTTGAATTGTAACTGAAATCCTTTCTCAACTAATTGACCAACACTCAAAAGATTATGCTTTAAACCTTCTACGTAGTAAACATTGTCAATATTATGCTTACTGTCATGCTCTATGAATTGTACCTATTATACCTATTCCTGCAACACAATGCACTCAATAAATCATTGCAAGCATGGTTAGAAGATTTAAATCTAAGACATGTAAAACCATAGCTAATCGACTTATTGCCTCCTAGTAAATGCGAGTATGAAAAATGCTCTCAGATCAGATTATGCAAAATTTCAGTGACTTGACTACACTTAGATGGAGGATTTGAATGCTGAAAATGCATGATCTAGTAAGAATAGCATAATTAAGCTATATGAGTTCATGATTAATCTAGAAAATTATTAAGCTAAGATTTAAGTTAAATTGAGCATGATAACATTGCTAAGAAATGATAAACTATAAGCTAGATGCCTATAATAACAATGCATAAGATGAAAATGAGATGGGATCCATATTGCTCAAAATAAGGTCTATTTATAGGATTTTCCAAGGCTAGGCGTGAGTTGGCATGAATCAACAGTTGAGATTGATCTGAAGATATCAATGGTTAAATTGGAAGAGGTTGGCAAAGGGAGTTGGATTAAAGGGAATATTTGTCATCTCTATGGTGACAAGTGTCACAAAGGTTCTAGAAGATGTTGGATGAAAGGGGACATGGTTGTAGGTAGAATGGGTTAGGTTTAGGAGTGGTAGAAGTTAGGAGAATTTGAATTTAGAAATTCAAATAAGATAATTAATCTCAACAACTCATGAATGATTTGTGTTAATTCATTAGGATTAGAAGAAATGATATTGATGGGGGGAATTAATTAATTAAAGGGGATGAAATGAACCTATTTAATAAATCCTTAGATTTATTAATAAGTAGATGAAAAGGTAAATTTAATCAAATTGCTTAGTGAATTCAATTAAATTAGGGAGGAGGATTAATTTAATAACTGCTTATTTAATTAATTATCTTTAGACCATTTTTAGGTGTATACATTTTGCCCCTCTTTGAAGCGAGGTGTGATGATATGTTTATTCAAAGAATAATCTCATTTTGATGATGGTATTAATTTGATAGGATGCCCCAGCTCTTGATTGCTAAATCCTGGTATGATGATGCCCCCTCGGGAGATCAATTGAGAGAATTGATTTTTGGAGTTTTTGTGAGATTGAAATCCCGATAGATTGATTTTATTTATACAACTGTGTTTAATGAAAATGTGAGTTCTTCGATTAGCTTGATTGCTTAGATTGATAATATTGAAAAATCTTGATTGATTTGATTCAGTCCGGTTTCAGGAAGGATTCATCCTGTATAAGACAATGATGATCAAAGCATCTGGTTTCAAGAAGGATTCATCCTATATAAGACATGATCAAAACTTCTGGTTTCAAGAAGGATACATCTTGTATAAGACATGAATCATAATCAATTAGGTTTGATTGATTGATTTGATTTGATAAGGTTGATAGATAAGGAACTGACATTTTGTTGATATCAAGTTGCAGAAATATTTGGATATGGTGATTGTTGGTTCTGTTGAGAGAGATAGCATAAGATTTGAGTGTGGTCAATAATATCATGAAAGAGATGAGTCATCATTCTGATTGCATATACCCTTGTGATGATACTTTGATGATTCCTGCGATATATTTAGCCTTGGATAAAAGGAGCTTGTAGGATCCCATGCAAGAATGAAATGCCATCTAGAATGCCAATGAAATGCAACGGAATGCAAAGCTATGACCCACCAGTCACTAGATTATTTTGCATTCTTTTGTCACCATTGAGCTTTTGAAATGTGGCAAGTGAGTGCAAACATCGATGGTATAATTAAACCATGATTACTTGAGCACTTCTTTCCTGGATTTTGATATAGCAAGTTAACACAAGCATCTAGGTATAATTGAACCGAGATGACCTGAGTGTTGTTTGCGTAAAACAGGTAGTATTAATCATTTCAATATGCAAATTGGAAATATCTTCAATGATATTCTAATGATCATGTCCCACGATAAATTTGTACATATTCATGATTAATTTTTAGATAGTAGACAAGAAAAATATCATGTTTCTTCCTTGTTCCTCTAGTCAAAGACATCCTGGAGTCACTCAGAAATCATGATAGCGAAAAGAAATATAGAAAAGTTGAAGAATCATGTTACAATCATTATTCAAAAAGATATTATCCACTGAAAAGTGTGTGATGTGCTTAGATTGATTTCATGATAGCTTGATAGTTGATAGTTTGATATTGTGTTCAATGTTGGATGTCTCTTAGTTTTCTCTTGATAAAATTTGTCTGACTATTTGGTCCACTTGTTTGATTAAGCTCAAAATGATCAATAGTTTGCCCCTAGCTACGTGTAGGATTTTGCCCCAAGCCTAGAAACAAAGTCATTATGATATATCCAATGATCCAAACCATCGAAAGAAGCCACCTAGGATTCTTGCATATGTATAAAGGCTTCATGATGATCAACGCTAATGGAAAATGAATGCAAGCAGAAAAATGCATGAACTAATAGATGGAAGAGCTAGTGGACAGATAGCGCATGTTTGCCAGGTTTTCACCATTTTCTTTTATTGCACATTTTCTGATATTTGAATTTTTTATTTTTTCTTTTCACTTTTTAGGATTTTTCTGATTTTTCACTGTTTTTTATTTTTTCTGATTTTTCACTATTTTTGATTTTTTCTTTTGATTTTTCACTATTTTTTATTTTTCTGATTTTTTAGACATAGAACTTTTTCAGCTGCATGCTATTGATAGGTTCCTTGAGCTGATCTTCATCCTGTGTTGATAGCTGATATGCTCCTGATCCAAATATTGTTGTGACCACAAATGGACCCAACTAGTTTGGTTCGAATTTGCCTTTCTTTTCTCAATCTGCCTGGTTGCGTGGATTTTCCTTTAGCACTAAATTGCCCACTTGAAAGATTTGGGGTTTGACCTTATGATTATAGCTCTAACACATTCTTTTCTAATATGCCTTTAGATGATCAAAGCCATTGTGTCTGTGTTCATGGATTAGTTCTAACTCTTGTAGTCTAGATACTCTTTGTTCTTCATCTGGGATGGGACCTTTTAGTGATACACGTAGAGAGGGTATCTCTACTTCGATTGGCAATATGGCTTCTGATCCATATACAAGAGAGAAAGGTGTGGCACCTGTCGGTGTGGTAGGCCCATAGAGAAGGGTTTAGTTGGATATGCCAATCTTTCCCAGCATCATTCATTGTCTTTTTAAGAATTTTCAAGATAATTTTGTTAGATGCTCTTGCCTACACATTTCCTTGTGGATAATATGGTGTGGAGAATCTATGTTGGATTTTGAACTTCTCACATCACTCTTGTACATCTTGATTTTTAAATGGTCACCCATTATCAATGATAATGGTCATTGGTATTCCATAGCGACAGATGGTATAGTTAAAGATAAATGCAGCAATTTGTTTTTCTGTGATATTTATTAGAGGTATAACTTCAATCCATTTTGTGAAATATTCTATACCTACCAGGATGAATTTGTGTCCATTAGATGAGGAAGGATTTATCTTTCCTACTAGATCAAGTCCCCATTGATAAAAAGGCCAAGATGTTGCTAAAGCATGTAGTTCTTGTGCTGGTGCATGAATCAAATTCCCATGGATTTGACATTGTTTGCATGTTCTTGCTATCTTAAAAGAATCTCATTCCATAGTCAGCCCATAGTAGCCCAAGAATATGAGCTTTTTTGAAAGGGTAAGACCACTTGAATGAGTGCCACAAAAGCCATTATGGACTTCATGTAAGGCCCTCTTAGATTCTTCTTTTTCAAGACATCGTAAGAGAGTACCATCTAGACCTTGTTTATACAAGGTATCTGCGACAAGAGTAAAATGAGAGGATTGGCGAATAATATTTTTCTTTTGGTTTTTTGATAAGTCAAGAGGTAAGATGTTATCTTTTAGGTATGTGTAAGTTTGGCCATAGTAGGAGGAATCGTGTCCAATAAGTTGACAGATGGTTTGGGAATCAGGACAATTATAGGTGGGATGAAACAACTCTTCAACAAGGAATTCATTATGCTCTTGATTTTCCCATGTCTGCAATAGAGAAGCAAGTGTAGCCATGGCGTCTACTGCTTTATTGTCATTTCTTGGAATCTGATCAAAAGTTGTGTCTATAAACTACTTCTTGATATCATCCACAATCTTTTTATAAGGCATGAGTTTGTCATCTTTTATTTAATAGTCATTATTGATTTGATTAATGACAAGCTGAGAGTCTCCAAAGACTTGAAGTTGTGTTATGTTCGATTCTACAATGATTTTGATTAATAGAATGTCTGTTTCTAATTTATTTTGTGTTCCATTATTGATGCTTGCTCTTGATCCATGATGTGTTCCATTATTGATTCTTGCTCTTGATCCATGATGTGTTCCATTACTAATGTTTTCTCTTGATCCATGATGTATTCCTTTATTGATGTTTTCTCTCAATCCATGATGTGTTCCATTATTGATGTCTGCTCCCAGACTGATATTTGGGTGATGTATTGTAAGATATGGATCAAACCCTGGAACATCTATATATGAATAGGTATAGTTGATTTGCCATCTTTTGAATGGTTTCATGTATTTATGCCTTGCTAGTTCTGATAGAGAGATTGTTGGATGTATATTAGTTATGCCCATGGTAGTTGCCTTTGTTGGTGCCATTATGATAGATAACTTCTCTTGATAATATTCAAGTAAGGTGTCAAATCTCCCATCTTCGGGTGCCTCAAGGAGGTTTTCACCTTTAGATGCATCCTTTATTTTTACTTTTTCGTGGTCTAATGTTGCTAGTAAATGGTTTTTAGCATTAGACCTAATATTGTTTTCTTGATTTTCAATTTTGCAACTAGGATATTTGACATCCATTTGACTCAAAGATACGTTAGCGGAATCCCTGGTGAAATTTGTTGCGGGTTTGATTTCATCAAGATATAAGGATATGGCATGGTCATTAGGTAAGGTATCAATGTCAGTATGTCCTTCATTTTCCTAGTCCATAGGTTTAGGATAGCTTAAGGATAAAGGATCTTCATGTTCAATAGTTTTAAAGATATTGGGGGTGATGATAGAGATGGTAGAGGTTTCAGTATGTATTTCCATGTCTAGAACGATACTCTTGTTAGAATGACCTCGCATAAGAAAATCTTGATCATCCTTGGTTAAGTCCATGTCAGCCGAATGTGATTCTGATTCAAGTAGGCTAATTCCTAACGTTTGTTCTGCATATGTGTGAACTACATTGACTACTATATCTACGTCTTCATCCCTCTCAATTTGAAGTTGCTCTTGTTTGTTTTTCCATGATAGAAAATATTCTCCTTTCCCTTGATCTTTTAATTGCATTTTTTCTTCCATGTTTGACAAAATTGATGCAAATGATTGTTCCTTGGATTGTGTGCTTGAAGATGCTGCCTCTTTGTTAGGTAGAACAATGACCTCTTGAGCTGATTTTTGGTTATTACAACACCGCACTGGATTTGAGTCTGCTGATATTGTGATTTCCTACCCATTGTAGGGAAACTTTAAGCACTGATGACATGTTGATGTAATAGCCTATATATCTTGTATCCATGGTTCTCCCAAGAGTATATTGTATGGTAGGTCCAAGTCTAGAACTTGGCATGTTGTAATTTTTGCAAGGGTCCTACTCTGAGGGGTAAGACAACAATTCCTTTAGAGAAATGTTCTTCTTCACCATAGACTTTGATTTTGATCTTTTTCAGGGGATCAACTACATCTTCTGAATAGCCTAGAGCACGGACAAGATTCATAGAGAAAATGTTCAAGCTAGCTCCCCCATCTATTAGGACATGTTTAACAAGCATTCTATGAATGAGGATTTCAATTTGCAAGGAAGTGCTATGGGAATTTTGCAATGAATCAATGCTTGGATATGAAGGAGATGAGCTTTGAATAGGATCCTCTAAAATAGGTTTGATGTCAATTATGGATATCCCTTTGGAAACTTCAGCTTTGGATGCGTTATTTGGCAAGAATGCTATGGAAGGATCTTGCAAGCTTTCAGGAGGTGTAGGAATAGATGCCTTTGGAGAGTCAATTTGTTTATGGATGGATGGATCATTGTTAGACATGGGTGCATGATTTTGATCTTCTTTAGCCAAATCCTTTAGGGATCTCTTTAAGAGGTGCATAAAAGAGCCACCTTTCTTTTGAGATGTGTTTGAATCCTTGTGAGGTTTTAATATAGTTGGATTTTGATTTTGAACTTGTTTGATTTCTCTGATATGTTGGTTTGTCATGTGTTCTTCTTGTGTTTTGCTTTGATATGTCATGTTGATATGATTTTTAGCTATTTCAAATGTTTCTATTTCTCTTTCAGGGGTTTGATTGTCCAAAAATTGTTTTGGGTAAGTGATCAATAGTCAATTTCAAGGCAATAGAGTGATATGTCACTAAAAGAGAATTCAAGTGTTTAAAAGTTTGCAAGTTTTTTGATCTTTGGTTTAGGAGTGCAATGGTGTTGATTTGATAAGAACCAGGTCCAGTAGGAATGATCTATCCTATGATGTGGGACAAGGTTATCATGACCAAACGTTTTAGTTTCGTGATAAAGGATGATTGATCCTGATGAGAAACTATGTTTGAATGATCAGTTTATCAAAGAGGGTGATAATGCACTTTGAGATGTTTAGATTTTGAACTTGTTGGGGGTAAACACTTGAAAATCTTGGGGTGTATATCTTCTAGAGTGATTTTGACATATGATAACTTGACCAAGCAAATCAAGCAGACAATTTAAGCACAGATTGAAAGATAACAGGTGTTTATGCTTACTGTAAATTGATCAGACAGAAATGATAAATCTAAAATAGGCATGTAAGACATAGCTTTGGAGTGACAGATGCAGAGTTTCGTATGACATAAGATTCAGCTTAGGATGACACAAGATACATAGCCATATGATAGAACAAAGTTTTTTATGCAAAAAGCACATGCTCGTATGACACACTTTTATGAACCATATGACAAAATAGATGACTCGTATGACACAGGATAGCAGACAGCACAACAAATGATTTTATGCAAGTTAACTTGTCTGACAGAGATTATGACTTGTATGACAAGTATTTGAACAATGACAAAAATTGTTTGTTTGTTTGAGTTTCGATCACTGAATTTTGATGTTTTACTTTGGTTTTCTAGTTTTAAGTGGCTGATTTTTCAATTTAGGGATGAATACACAACAAACACATGATCTGATACATGACTCTCAATCAAGCTAAACCCTAAGGAAGTTAGCTGAGAATGAAAACCTTTGCTTGCTGACTTAGGTACGCACCCAATAGCTAATCAAAATACGACCACTAAGTCTCACGCAATGGATTCTCAATGCCATATTATCCGACTCCAAATGCTAATGGGGGCACGATATGGTAAGTGTCTTCTCTCTTGCACAAAGATTATCACCCTTTTGGAAGTGAATCGGGTAGCTTCTATTTTAACTGGCACTAGTAAGGGATCCATTCGGCACATCGAGGTATAAACTCAATTAAGAGGTCTCCCAGCCTTGAAAACCAAGGTTTTATATACCCAAAGGTACGGAGGAGAGCTATTCCCGAGCACTACCATTGCTTTGACTTTCATCAAAAACACATTTATTTTATAGTGGGTTGGATTACTTTGCATTAGCCATTCCCACTTAGGTTGTTCCCCTCTCACCGGCCTTAATGGCTAAGAGTTAATAACTCCTCAGGAGGGCAAGCCTGCTAAAGAGATGCACTAATGAAAGCAAAGATATGAGTCTATCTTTCTGATCACCTAAGAAAGGTGAGAGAATACTCGCCTATCATCAAAGGCACATAAGACATGATAGTTCATTTCTTTAAGCCCAAATTGAAGTGTGCCTAAAAATCTTAAAGAATACACCAAGTTTTTTTAGCTGAATCATTAGGCAACCTGCAAAAACTCATTAGTAGTCATTGTTTTGAATTTTGTCTTTGACAAGCGTATCTTTGACAAGCATCCTACATAAAAGAGTTAGGCTACAAACATCTCATAGACATAACAAGATTAGCATTAGTGATCCGAGATATGAAATTTTAGCCTAACTTCCAATAGGCATAACTTTATGCTCGGGACTCAAAATTACAAGCTGTTTACCTCGTTGGAAAGGTCTCCAAGAGTTCTAGATTAAATTTTCAAAGAGCATGCACTCTTAGGGGCTAAAGATGACTAGAAAGCCTTAAAAAATGCAGATTACCAACGTATAGACAAATTTGAAATTTCTAATTTGCAGTTTTTTCAAAAAATCACAGAACCAGAGATTCGTATGACAAAAATTTGCAATTACCACGATAGAGGATTAAACTTCACACAGAGAGCAAAACAAACTTGTACAAGACAGAATCAGACTAGTACGAGTAAACAATTTTCAAAGCAAAAACTCGTACAAAAAGGATTTAGCTATCGTACAACAATGAAAATAAACTTGTACGATAGAGGATCAACATAGTATGAGACAAGAATTTGTAGTTTAAAATCTTGTACGAGTCAGGATGAGGTATTGTATGAGACTAAAAGGAAGTTTTTACAAGCCAAAAAGGCAACTCATACAACATTCTAATCCTAATCCAGCAGAGATGAAGTTTCAGGAAGCTTGGGAGGCTGAAAATGATGATTTCGGCACCACGATGGGTGCCAAAATGTCATGCTTTGTGAAATGTACCTATACCTACAAACACAATGCACTCAATAAATCATTACAAGCATAGTTAGAAGATTTAAATCAAAGACATGTAAAACCAAATCTAATCGACTTATTGCCTCCTAGTAAATGTGAGTATGAAAAATGCTCTCAGATCGGATTATGCAAAATTCTAGTGACATGACTACACTTAGATGGAGGATTTGAATGCTGAAAAATGCATGATCTAGCAAGAATAGCATGATTAAGCTATATGAGTTCATGATTGATCTAGAAAATGATTAAGCTAAGATTTAAGCTAAAATGAGCATGATAACATTGCTAAGAAATCATAAACTATAAGCTAGATGCCTATAATAACAATGCATAAGATGAAAATGAGATGGGATCCATATTGCTCAAAATGAGGTCTATTTATAGGATTTTCCAAGGCTAGGGGTGAGTTGGCATGAATCAACGGTTGAGATTGATCTGAAGATATCAATGGTTAAATTGGAGGAGGTTGGCAAAGGGAGTTGGATTAAAGGGAACATTTGTCATCTCTATGGTGATAAGTGTCACAAAGGTTCTAGAAGATGTTGGATGAAAGGGGACATGGTGGTAGGTAGAATGGGTTAGGTTTAGGAATGGTTAGGTTTAGGAGTGGTAGAAGTTAGGAGAATTTGAATTTAGAAATTCAAATAAGATAATTAATCTCAACAACTCATGAATGATTTGTGTTAATTAATTAGGATTAGAAGAAATTATTTTGATGGGGAGAATTAATTAATTTGAATTAATTAATTAAAGGGGATGAAATGAACCTATTTAATAAATCCTTAGATTTATTAATAAGTAGATGAAAAGGTAAATGTAATCAAATTGCTTAGTGAATTCAATTAAATTAGGGAGGAGGATTAATTAAATAATTTCTTATTTAATTAATTGTCTTCAGACCATTTTTAGGTGTGTACACTTACCATCAAGAGATATTGTACCTTTTCCTTCGATTAAGAAAGCTTTGTCATCTCTAAATCTTACTAGGCCTCCATTATATTCATGAAAGTTCAAGAATTTACCTTTATCACTAGTCATGTGATGTGAACATCCTGAATCAATGATCCATTCATCCTTAACTTCAATTTTAGTTGTCAGGGCCTATTCTACCAGTTGAACAATAGGTGTCGATTGATCTTTTGTTATAGCAACAAAAACAAATCCATTGTCTACTGGATCTTCATCAGAATCATCAATAATTCCTTCATCAACAAGATAACAAGATTTATCTTTATTCTTCTTAAATTTGTATCTCTGATATTCAAGGTTAGGTTGGTATATTCTTCTAGCTTCTTCTCTTAGTCTAGCATGTCTATTAGGGTATCTAGAACCCATATGACCAATCTTATTAAACTTAAAGCATTTAAAGGGTGGTTTACATTCATACTTACTTCCAAATGGACCTTTAGTCATTTTTCTTGCAAATAATGCTTCAAGTTCTTTGAGTTCTTCATTTTCTCTCCTGCTTTCCTCAAGTTCTCTTGCATAAAAGGCTTTCCAATCAGATTTGTCAAATGATGGTGCAGATGATGTTGATGCCTTAAAAGCTAAATCTATTTTTATAGTAGCAACAAGACCAAATTCCTCAATTTCAAAGCTAAAAGTTTTCCAGTCAATGTATCCCTAGTTACTAATGTATTAGGCATTGTTCTTAACTCATTTATAGTAGTAACCTTCATTTTATATGCCGGTGGCAATCCTCTTAAAACTTGTGAATAAATTTCATCTTCACTTAAGTTTCCTCCACAACATTTAATACCCAAAACAATTTCATTAACTCTTTCCATAAAAGCATAAATCCTTTCATCTTCTTCCATTTTAAGATTTTCAAACCTGACCCAGAAGCTTTCAAGTTTTGCAATTTTGATTGTGGAATCTCTTTCATTCAATGTTTCCAAATGGTCCCAAATAGCTTTAGCAATTGATCTATTTGATAATCCCATGATTTGTTGATCTAATAATGTGCTGAAAAGTGCTTCTCTTCCTTTGTAATCATTTTCCTCATCTTTAGCCAAATTAGGTGGATTAGGATAATTCTAAGTAGGAGTAGTCTAGCCATTCTTTGTAATATCCCATATGTCCTTTCCAATGCAATTTAGACATGTCTCCATTCTGATCTTCCATATTCCATAGTTGGTTCCATCAAGTTTAGGACTGTCCTTCCTAAGATAGTTAGTAGACATTCGATCTCCTCAAGTTGTTAAACTTCTACAAAAGAGGACTAGGCTCTGATACCAATTTTTAGGTCCCATAGACAATTGAGAAGGAGGGTGGTGAATCAGTTGTCAAATAAATTCAAACCAAAAACAACTTAACCAACCTTAATGCTTAATACCGGTAAATCAAACTTTATGCCTGTAGACAGTTTATTAGTTAATTATAGTACCGGTAAGGAAAAATGCATGAAATAGAAAGAAAATAACATCCACAACACATAACACCAATATTTGTACGTGGAAAACCTATAAGGGGAAAAACCACAGTGGGAAACCTTACCCACAATTAGATGATACTACTGTAGATACTATGTGTATATAAATGGGGTTTGCACAAGGCCAAGTGCCTAGAGCTCACCGCTCAAACACAAGTAGGAGTCACACTGACTACAATTGGATGATTAAATCCAATAAGGATGTACTCCTCAAAATAGCATCTTTCTATGCTGGATTCAGTAGTAGTGTAGTTCTGATTGTCTTCACAAAAAAACCTTGCTTCACCTTCAAATGATGTTTGCGTGTATCACTCTTCTTATTCTCACATATACCTTATTAAAATTCATTTTTACAATTTCACATCGATCATATAAATAAGATCTTACATATATGCCATAACCTAAGACCAATTTTAATAGGTCAGCTCTAATAGATATTACAATAAAATATTTTACAAGTAAATCAATGACCGATGCAATAACCAATTCAACATGTCAGTTTGATGCATTTACAATAATAATAAATCATCTCAAAAGTGTGTCATGCTAATCTGGAATAGATAAGCCCGTCGGTCCTTATCCTGGACCTATTTGTCGGTAATAGCAAATATGCAATCACGAATATACCAATGAACAAATCTCTAAGACAAAGTATCCAAATGATGTCTTCAACATAACGAGGTGTTTTCCATATCAGTCCAAGTACCAATGAACATTATATCCTATCGGTGTACCTGATACTAGTGACTGTGCATAAGTCACTTGCTTGCTAGTGTACCAGAGTTGATAAGTGTTAGTAGTTGTTGACATCAATGACAAAACCATACCAAAATACCAATAGTATGATCGAGGATGTTTAGCTAGCATGTGGGAAGCATGTGGATTTTTTTTTTGTCCACATGATTGTTTTGATTTAGATTAAGCTAACTTGAGTACACATTTCATCTTTTGTACCATGTTCTTGAAGTCAACATGATGAAGATCTAAATTGGTGATGTAGATATATAAGACTGATTTATTTGATCATTTTTTAGAATCTGTAGTTATGTGTGAAGTGTGTATGGTTGATTGTACATAGTTTCATGTGTGCAAGTGAAGGATTTGATCTTAGGAATTGAGAAGAATATCAGAATAGAGCAATGTAGCAGAGCAGAGTAAGATTGTGTATTTTGTGCTTAACCAAAACTATTATTGGCATTTGTAGATATTGTTTACTAGTTAAGGTATTCCAATTATTATATGTAATCACTTTGTAAGGTAGTGATCCTTCTAGGGTTGTAGCCAGGTTATTTTAATTTCAACAGTGAGCTCTAAGAAGTGTGTCTAAATGAATGTGCATTCACCTTATGTAATATTACTATACTTATTACAAGGTATATTAATATTGTGGGTCTTAATCCAACTACGGTTTTTCCTTTAACAAGGTTTCCACATAAAATTTTGGTGTTATGGTGTTGTTATTTTCTTTGTGTTTTTGTATCTTTCTTTTTTTCATTTGAATTAAGTGGCTCAAAAATATGTTCATATTTGACTGAACGAGTAAAAATTATTGTTGATATGCAACCAGTAAATGTTTGTTTGGTAAATTTTATGAAGATATTGAGATTCATGCTTGATGACTAAGTTTTGTGTTGTCCATGATGTCAAAAATATATTTGTAGTCATCTCAGTCTTAGAACCCAATCGGTGAGGTTTAACCAGTACAGAAGATAGTTTTACAGAGAACTGATAATTAGGTCTTTAACCAATAAATTGTGAACATAATTGCATTTAAGAAACTGGTACATGTGATTGATGAAGAGTTGGATGATGCAATTTTTGTTGGTAAATGCACACTCCAATGAGAAATTGTAGGTGATTGAAGGTTTTCTCATTGATGGCAACCTTGCAATCATATGATACCAGCAAGACAATAAACGGGCACAAGCAATGACAAACTCTACACCGGCACACAGAACACCGACAGTGAAAGGAAGGATACCGGTACCCAGGTAGATAGGAATTTTATTTATAATATATTTTTTAATTATTTATAAAATCATTGTAAGTCGACATGGTGAGTTGTAACATGACTCATATATGTATGAGATCATTGTAGAAAATTTTATAATAAGGCGATAGGCAAAATTATGCAGACCTAACATGCGAATTATAGGTTAAAGGTTTATGTATGAAGTAGAGCTAAAACCAGTATTGGATCTGGCATAGTAGATGCTAATTTGAAGCAGTACATGATATTGGATTTGTATAATCTACTTTTGTAAGTCAGCGTGAATTCCTTTGTAATTGAGCAGTGAGCTCTAGGCACTTGGCCTTCCTGCATGTGCAGACCCCTCTTGTAAAACAATAATTTTCCCTTATTGGTCAGTAAGTGAATATTGTGGGTCACAAATCCCACTAAGGTTTTTCCCACACTGGGTTTCCTTGTTAAAGTACTATGTTATGGTGTTCTTTTCATGTGGATATTGTTATTCTTGTTTATTGCATTATTTCTAGTTTACCGGTACACAGTATTGATATGCTTTACATGTTTTAAATCAAGAAAATTCTATAACCGGTTAGATACTAATTCACCCTCCCCTCTCATTATCTTTGGGAATCCTAACAATTGGTATTAGATCCTTGTCCTCTATTTTCAGAAGTCTAATAGCTTGAGGAAGATCTTGACACTGGTAGAGATGGAAAACTTGAAGAAATAATTAGAAACAACCCTTTCAGACTATGATGCAGAAAAATTAAAAAATAGCAAACTTGAAGATGATCTGAAGGCTACTCAGGATATTATTCAAGCACTTCAAGAAAATCTTACTATTGCAAGAAATAAGAGAAAAGAACTCTATGAAAAGATGCAGAATGAAAATGATGATAAGGAAACTCTTAATGATCTAGTAAACAAGCTAAGATAGGAAAACAATACAACAAAGAATGAGATGCAGGATATGACCATGAGATTTTGTAAAGAAATTGAAGATAGAAAGAAAAATGAAGAAGACCTGACTAGAAGACTGAATGATGCTACAAATGAAAACATGAGACTTGGTCATGAAAATGATATGTTGAAGACAGATCTGAGCATGCACAAAATGATTCAAATGAGCTCATGAGACAGAAAGGAATCTTGGAAAGAGAACTGGCTACAACAAATCAACACAAGGAGAAATTCAAGAAAAGATCAGAAGAACTTGGTGACTTGCTAAAGAATCAGAAACCTAATGGTGACACTAATGGCCTTGGCATTGAAGCTGGTGAAAGCTCTGGTATTGCAAACACACATGATCATAGGAAACCGGTAAGGAAACCCAATGCTTATAAATTTAATGGAAAATGCTTTAACTTTAACAAGTATGGTCATAGAGCAAATCAATGTAGATATAGAAATTATCAAAGCACTAATACACCCACCGGTCAATATTCTAAATGTAACAAAGTTGGTCATAATTCAGAGAATTGCAGAATGAATGTAAGATGTTATGTTTGTGGAATATTTGGGCACTTATCTAATCAATCCTGAACACATACCGGCATAGGATATCGAAAAGCTATTCAAAAAAATAATGTGACTTGTTATGCCTGTAACAAGATTGGACATATTGCAAAATTTTGCAGAAGCAAGGAACCACCAGCAAATAACAAAGGTCCTAATTTGAAAGGCGAAGAAAAGGTTGAAGAGGTAAAGCAAGAATTATCAAAATAATGGATTAGAAAGTCAGATCAGAATGTTGATGTGAATACTCCTCCACCAACAAAACAGAGTAACACTCCATCGGTAGGAGGCTCTTCATCTAACTGAAGGAAAATCCTTTGAGGGTTTAGCAACTAAATGAGAAACATGCTATTATTCCCTCAGTTGATGGTAAGAAGTTGAATTTACTTCTATATCGGTAGATATGTTAAGTCATTACTTAACCAACAAACATTAAATATGGTAGATGGCAAAAATAACATTATAAAGAAAGTGTTTTGGCTCCATTTTCATTCACCGAGCATTCAAACTTTCGATAGTGCGAAATTTCCCGAGTGAAGGTATTCCAAGCAAGAAGCAAAGAAATTCATCAAGCAATCATTCCTTAAGAAAAATAAAGGTATTTATAACCATGGCAACTTCATCTACTCCTGAATGTTGGTATTTTGGTATGGTTTTGTCATTGATGTCAACACATGCTAAATTTACCCACTTTGGAGATCCAGAAACATTCATCGGCAAACAGTAAACTATGCAAATAGTTACTGGTACATGGTTAACTGGCAGGATATAATGTTCATCGGTACCTGCAGTGACATGGAAGACACTTGGTAATGTCGAAGACATCATGTGGACAATTTACTTTGAAGTAATAATCATTGGTATATTCTCATTTGCATATTTGCTTTTACCGGCAAATAGGTCCAGGCTATCTAGGGTTACACCGGCAGGTTTATCTTTTCCAAATCAGCATGGCATGCTAAGGAGATTATTTATTATTGTTGTAAATGCATTAAGCTAACATGTTGAATCAGTTATTGCATCGGATATTGTATTATTTGTAAAAAAAAATTATTGTAATATCTTGTAGAGCCAACCTACTAAAATTGGTCTTAGGGTATGGTATAAATGTAAGATCTTATTTGTAAGATCAAGTGTGGAATGCGAAAAAGATTTAAGGAAGGATATATGTGAGATCAAGCAGGGATATACACGAAGACATCATTTGAAGGTGAAGTTAGGTTTTTGTAGAAGCATATCAACATTACACTGGTACTGAATCCAACATATGAAGATGCTATTTTGTGCAGTACATTCTCATTGGATTTAACCATCCAACTATAGTCAGTGTGACTCCCATTTGTGATTGAGTGGTGAGCTCTAGGCTGTTGGCCTTTTTGCATGTGCAGACCCCTCTTTGTACACTTACTATCTGCAATAGTATCATCTGATTGTGGGTAAGGTTTCCCACCATGGTTTTTCCCCTTACAGGGTTTCCACATACAAATATTGGTGTCATGTTTTGTGGATGACTTTGTGCTTATGTTTCATGCATTAATTCTTACTGGTACAACAATTTTTCTGTTAGCATTGTCTACCGGCATACTTAACTAATTTACTGGTATTAAGCATTAAGTTGGATAATAAGTTTTTGGTTTGAATTTATTAGACAACTGATTCACCCCCCCCCCCCCCCCCCCTCTCAGTTGTCTCAGGGACCTACAATTGGTATCAGAGCCTAGTCCTCTTTTTGCAAAAGTTTAACAACTTGAGGAGATGCAATGTCTACTAATTATTTCAGAAAGAATAGTCCTAAACTTGATGGAGCTAACTATGGGATATGGAAAATTAGAATGGAGACACATCTAAATTGCATTGGTGAAGACATCTAGGAAGTTACTAAGAATGGTTATACTGCTACTATAGCTGGTCAGACTGCTCCCATTACTTTAGCTAAAGATGAAGAAAATGATTGCAAAGCAAGAGAAGCACTTTTGAGCGCATTATCAGATCAACAAATCATGGGATTATCAGATAGATCTACTGCAAAAGCTATTTGGGATCATTTGGAAACACTGAATGAAGGGGATTCCACTGTCAAAATTGCAAAACTTGAAAGCTTCCAAGTCAAGTATGAACATCTGAAAATGGAAGAAGATGAAAGGATTTCTGCTTTTATGGAAAGAGTAAATGAAATTGTTTTGGGTATGAAATGTTGTGGAGGAACCTTGAGTGAAGATGAGATTGTTTGAAAAATATTAAGAGGTTTTCCAATGGCATATAAAATGAAGGTTACTGCTATTAATGAGTTAAGAACAATGCCTAATACATCAGTAACTAGGGATACATTGATTGGAAAACTTTCAGCTTTTGAAATTGAGGAATTTGGTCCTGTTGCTACTATAAAAACTGATTTGGCCTTCAAAGCATCAACATCATCTACTCCATCTTTCGACAAATCAGACTGGAGAGCCTTTTATGCAAGAGAACTTGAAGAAACCAGGAAGGAGAATGAAGAGCTTGAAGAACTTGAAGCACTATTTGCAAGAAAAATGCCAAAAGGTCCAATTGGAAGTAAGTATGAAGGTAAAGCACCCTTTAAATGTTTCAACTGCAATAAGATTGGTCATATGGCTTCATGATGCTCTGGTAGACATGCTAGACTAAGACAAGAAGCTAGAAGGACATACAAACCTAATCCTGAATATCAGAGATACAGATTTAAAAAAAACAAAGATAAATCTTGTTACATTGTTGATGAAGGTGTGACTGATGATTCTGATGAGGATCCAGCAGACAACAGATGGGTCTTTGGTGCTATAACAGAAGATCAACCGGTACCTATTGCTCAAGCAGTAGAACAAGCCCTTGCAGCTAAAGTTGTATCAAAGGATGAATGGATTATTGACTTAGGATGCTCACATCACATGACTGGAGACAAAGGTAAATTCTTGAACTTTCAAGAATACAATGGAGGTTTAGTGAGATTTGAAGATGACAAAGCTTGTTCAATGAAAGGTAAGGGTTCAATATCTCTTAATGGTAAACATAACACTGACAATGTCTACTATGTTGAAGGATTAAAACATAATCTTTTAAGTGTTGGTCAATTAGTTGAGAAAGGTTTTCAGTTACAATTTAAAAATGGAAAATGCAAAATCATGAATAGAACTAGTTTAGAAATTGCAACCGGTAAACAAACTAGAGGTAATATCTTTCATTTGAATAACAGTGAAAAGGCATGCTTAATTGCACATATAGATGAAAGTTGGCTATGGCATAAAAGACTATGTCATGTAAATTTTGATTGCATGGTAAAAATCAGTACTTCTAAGGCAGTTAGAGATCTACCTAAAATTGTGAAACCTCAGAATACAATTTGCAAGGAATGTCAATTTGGAAAACAAGTTAGAGCTAGTTTCAAAAGTATTCCAGAAAATCCAATAATGCTCTTGATTTAAATCACACTGATTTATGTGGTCCAGCTAGAACTAAAAGCTTACAAGGTGATAGATATTTCATGCTAATTATTGATGATTATTCTAGAATGTGTTGGGTTACTTTTCTTAGAGAAAAATCAGAAGCACTTGGGAAGTTCAAGTTATTCAAAGCAATGGTTGAAAATGAAACTGGTAAGAAAATTAAATGTTTAAGATCAGATCAAGGAGGAGAATTCACATCTAGAGATTTTAATACATTTTGTGAAGTAAATGGAATCAAAAGACAGTTATCAGCACCTCGGACACCACAACAGAATGGAGTTGTTGAAAGGAAGAACAGAACTATTTTGGATGTAGCAAGAAGTATGTTATCAGAAGAAAATCTACCACATGTGTATTGGAGAGAGGTAGTAAGCACTACTGTCTATACATTCAACAAAGTTCACATCAAAGGTGAAATCGGTAAGATCCCTCATGAACTATGGTTTGGTAATACTCCTACTCTTAAGTATTTCAGAATTTTTGGAAGTAAATGTTATATTAGAAGAGATGAGTATATTGGCAAGTTTGATCCTAGAAGTGATGAAGGAATATTTCTTGGTTATTCATCTAAGAGTAAAGCTTATAGATGTTTTAATAAAAGATTACAGAAAATTGTTGAAAGTACAAATGTAAAGATTGATGAATAATTCAGAGGAACTTCAAGGTATATAGACTCTGAACCGGTAACAGAAATTATGACAAATGAACCAACAGTAAATCCATCGGTACAAAATAATGATCCAGTTACTCTGGTAGCATTAGAGGATTCCACAGTAATTGAAGAACAACAATAGACTAAGACACCCTGGTATGTAAGACTGAATCATTCTAAAGATCAGATAATTGGAAGCAAATTTAAAGGAGTCATGACAAGAGGAAGATTGGCTAATGAAGAGGTATGTCTTATTTCTCAAATTGAACCATTATCTATCAATGAGGCATGTGAAGATAAATTTTGGATTAAAGCTATGGAAGAATAACTAGGACAAATTGAGAAAAATAATACTTGGACATTACTTCCCTGGCCTGAAAATAAAAATGTAATTGGAACCAAATGGGTATTTAGAAACAAACTCAATGAAGATGGTAAGGTTGAAGATGGTAAGGTTGTCAGAAATAAAGCAAGACTAGTGTGTAAGGGATATTCTCAAAAAGAAGGAGTTGATTACAATGAAACCTTTGCACCGGTAGCCAGAATTGAGGCAGTTAGATTATTCCTGGCCTTTGCAGCTCACAAGGATTACAAAGTTTATCAAATGGATATTAAATGTGCATTCTTGAATGGAGATCTTGAAGAGGAAATCTATATTGAACAACCTGATGGATTTTCTTTGACAGATGACAATGATATGGTTTGCAAATTAAGAAAAGCTCTGTATGGATTAAAACAAGCTCCAAGAGCCTAGTATGGAAGATTGGATAAGTATCTTTTAAAGATTGGTTTTAGTAAAGGAAATGCAAATAGCAATTTATATTACAAAGTAACTAATGATGACATCTTGATTATGGAAGTATTTGTTGATGATATAATCTTTGGAGGAAAAGATGGATTATGCAAAGAATTTTCTCTTAAAATCCAGCATGAATTTGAAATGTCTATGATCAGAGAAATAAAATTGTTTTTAGGATTGCAGATTTTACAGACTAATAAAGGCATATTTTTTAGTCAATCTAAGTACTTGAAAGAACTACTTAAGAAATTTGGGATGGAGAACTCTAAACCGGTAAGCACACCTATGACTACAAATGACAAATTATCTCAAAGGGATGAATCTACACCTATTAATCCAACTAGATACAAATCCATGATAGGAGGTTTACTGTATTTGACACAAACTAGACCTAATATTATGAATGCAGTATGTATAGTTTCTAGATTTCAAAGTAATCCTAGGGAAAATCATGAATCAGTAGTAAAAAGGATTTTCTGGTACTTACAAGGCACAACAAATCTTCGATTATGGTATCCTAAAGATGAAAATTTTGATCTATATGCATACACAGATGCAAATTGGGTAGGAGATGTGGATGATAGAAAAAGCACCACTGGAGGAGCATTCTTTCTTGGAAAGAGATTAGTTTCTTGGTTAAGTAAGAAACAAAGTTGTACATCTTTATCAACAGCAGAATCAAAATATGTTGCAGGAGCAACAAATTGTACATAGGTACTTTGTCTTAAGCAAATGTTGAAAGACATAAAGGTAAAATGCAAGGAACCTATTACTATATATTGTGATAACACTGCAGCAATTGATATATCTAAGAATCCAGTATTACATTCTAAAAAAAACATGTTTCTATCAAACTAAATTTTCTAAGGGAAAAAGTTGAAGAAAAGGAGATAAAACTAGTTTATGTGAATACTAAAGAACAACTTACAGATATTTTCACAAAACCTTTGCCTAAGGAAACTTTTGAGTATCTCAGAGATCAGCTTGGAGTCTTACCTCCACCGATAGAGACTTAGACAGTTGATGATTGTCATCAACAGGCAGAATTAAATGGACAAATCTTTTATTCCGGTATTTGATGAGGAAGCTACCTCCAAGGGGGAGTAGTTGGTAGTTTGTATGAACTTGATCTTTTGTGACTTTGGCATTTGATGTCAAAGGGGGAGAGATATATGGAAAAACATTAGGAAAAGATATATGAAAAAATGCATTATCTTTCTGAGAAGAGATTGGTATGAGAAATTGGTATTGAAAATAAATCTTTGAATAAACACATATTACTCCCAGGGGGAGAAATGGAGATTGTTGATTTTTGTACTTGGCATTTCTGTTTTGGCACTTTGATGGTTTTTCCATCTTGTGTTGCCATCAATGCCAAAGGGGGAGATTGTTGGTATTTTGGTATGGTTTTGTCATTGATGTCAACACCTGCTAAATTCACCCACTTTGGAGATCTAGCAACATTCACTGACAAACAGTAAACTATGCAAATAGTTACCAGTATATGGTTAACCGGTAGGATATAATGTTCACCGGTACCTGCAATGACATGGAAGACACTTGGTAATGTCGAAGACATCATGTGGACACTTTACTTTGAATTAATAATCATTGGTATATTCTCATTTGCATATTTGCTTTTACCGGCAAATAGGTCCAGGTTATCTAGGGTTACACCGACAAGTTTATCTTTTCCAGATCAGCATGGCATGCTATGGAGATGATTTATTATTGTTGTAAATGCATTAAGCCGACATGTTCAATCAGTTATTGCATTGGATATTGTATTATTTGTAAAATGTTTTTATTGCAATATCTTGTAGAGTCGACTACTAAAATTGGTCTTAGGGTATGGTATAAATGTAAGATCTTATTTGTAAGATCAAGTGTGGAATGCGAAAAAGTTTTAAGGAAAGATATATGCGAGATCAAGCAGGGATATACACGAAGACATCATTTGAAGGTGAAGTTAGGTTTTTGTAGAAGCATATCCGCATTACACTGGTACTGAATCCAGCATATGAAGATGCTATTTTGTGTAGTACATTCTCATTATATTGAACCATCCAACTGTAGTCAGTGTGACTCCCATTTGTGATTGAGCAGTGAGCTCTAGGTTGTTGGCCTTTTTGCATGTACAGACCCCTCTTTGTACACTTACTCTATGCAGTAGTATCATCTGATTGTGGGTAAGGTTTCCCACCATGGTTTTTCCCCTTATAGGGTTTCCATGTACAAATATTGGTGTCATGTGTTGTGGATGACTTTGTGCTTATGTTTCATGCAATAATATTTACCGGTACAACAATTTTTCTATTAACATTGTCTACCAGCATGCTTAACTAATTTACCGGTATTAAGCATTAAGTTGGATAATAAGTTTTTAGTTTGAATTTATTAGACAACTAATTCAACCCCCCTCTTAGTTGTCTCCCACACCTACACTAAATTCATTGCAAACCCTACTTTTGTTGATGTAGTTAAGCACCCTAGACCCAGTTTTCAGCTAGTTCTCGAAATTGCCAAGAAAGATTATAGCATAGGTGCATTTTCACAAATTCCTAAGAGAGTAGTTTATGCTGAAGACCCCAGAATGTATATAGATCGTCATATAGAGGAATTGGGTGATGATGAAATCAAAAACATATATAAATCTATAATTTGTGATGAATCCGAAAATATCAAAACTAAACACAAGTTAATAGAAGCCCTAGGGTTTACAAAAATTCTTAGTATCCTAGAATTTCCCAAGGATATCATAAGAGTTGTGCTAAGTAGGGTTCATGGTGAACTCTTTTGGTTGGACTCTGTTCACAAGATTACTAAGGAAGTTTTCAAAGTTGTAACAGGGTTACCTTCCATCGATAACATATTAGACAAAACCAAGAAGGTCTCAAACGACTTAGTGATAAACCTAACCTATGCAACATTTGATAAGAGATTACTTAAAGTAAATGATGTAATAGATATCAACATCAGATTTATCAGTATGATCTTAGGCTACAAAACTACACATGCAAATAGGTTGAACTTAGTTTCTAGCCTACGCATTAAAAGTGCCTATGATATGGTAAAAGATAATGCAAGAATAGATGTGTGTGAATGGCTTAAGGATGAACTGATTGATAATTTGGGAAAGATAAAGAAACACAAAAAGGGAACATTCAGATTTGGAAACCTACTTGTTTGTCTAATGTTGTATATAACCAAACAAGTACCCGGTATTGGTATTAGAAATTTTGGTTTTGATATACTGGTAGGGAAACAATTATTAGATTTACTGAACAACGTGGGAGAGAATGGGGAAAAGAACATAAATGGGTACTTTCAAGCATTGAAGGCCTGGATGAAAACTAGAGTTAGATTGTGACAAGCAATTGTGGACAAATATAAGGATGAAATCTATTTTGTAATAAAGAAGGATGAGATTTGGATGAAATCAGTTATTCGTAGAACCATCTGGGTAACTGAAATGGGGTATGAAATTGATGACAACATAATTGAAACTTATACAAAAGCCCTCCTGGAAGCACCTAAGGAACCTGAGGAAGAAGTATTTGGTAGTGTTGAAACTATAGAAAAACAATTCAATCAAAGAAAAATGTTAAGAAGGTTGAGGGAACTGTTAGAAAAGGAACCCGACAGGCAAGAGCTATTAAGGAAGATGTACTAAAATGAACTGGTATTACTGAAGATGAGTTAGAAACACTTCAACTAGAAACTCACCTTTCACCAGTTGGAACTTCTTTAGAAAGTGACATACCAGCTATGTTCAAAAGAGTTGAGAGGAAGAGAAAAGCTTCACCGGTACCCTCGCCTTCTCCTAGAAAAAAAAGATAGAAGCAACAAGTAGTGAGGCCCCCAACTAACAAATTAACTCCAAAGAAGAAGATGACACATAAGAAGAAGACACAACAATCTATTGCTCCCATTGATAAAATTCTCAATGAAATAACAGAGGATGGAAAGTTGAAAAACATCAACAAATTGTATGATACACTATCGGTTGATGACAAGGAGAAAGTAGAAAATAGTGTAATCTTGCACTTAGATATCTACAAGAAATTTTTTATGCAAGTTGTTGATGAAATATCGGTCGATCTGTATAAAAGACTAGAAGCTAGAAGGCTAGCTATTATTGAGCTTGATAAGAAGATAAAGATTGAAAAACTACTTGTTCTACATCTTGTCAAGTCACCTAAAGAGATAGATCAATTAATCTCTAAGGCTAACCGATCAGTATTTTCAACTACTCGCCGACATGTAGCACTGATGGTAGGTAGATTCAATGAGGTAATAGAAGAAACAACTGATGCATGGGATATATTCCTTGTAGAGAAGGAGAAACAGGAAGTGTATCGAAGCCCTAAACCCATCAAAGTATATCAAAAAGATAAGGGAAAAGGTAAGGTTGGTGGCACCCAGTATAAAAATAATTGACAACTTATCCCCACCACCTCTAGATACTCCACCGTTAGTTACTACTAAAAATCAACCAGCTACTAAAAGAATGGAGACACCACATGAGGATACAAATCCTGATTCTGAGGTGTTATATACAATGAACATTGACACTCAGAAATTCAATATTGTGGTAGATAAGGAATCAACTGGGAAATCAGATGTGGCAACAAAGCCATCGATAGAAAACATTACAGTGACCCTAGACACTGGAAAGGCAAAAACCATAGATGCACATAGTGATTCATCTACTGAGCCACTAGTAACAAGCAACACAAAAGAAAAAATGATAGTGGACAACATTGAGAAACAGGTAGAGCAACAAGCTCCCTCATAGGAACAGGTTCATGCTAAGATAGTACCACCAACAATAGCTGAGAAACCCAAACCTTTGCTTAGAGAAATTGAAACACAAACTGACCTACCAGAGGTCACTACAAGAAAATAATTTACTCACACTAGCGGAATATAGATTGTTGGCTCTTCAATGACATAATTCAGACCAAAAAATGTGACAAAATTTCTATTAGATTCAATCAAGAAAATAACAGAGTGCAGTTCACAAGCATACAAAGCTATTGATGATACAATCCCAATTTTGAAAATGATAGGACCCAAGTGTAATATGAATAATAAAGATTCTTTAAATCAACTTGATACATTGTCTAATTACATTACTAACAACATTGTGACAGTTGAACAAATAAATGAGGAAGCATTCAAAGAGAGAATTGAGAAAGAAAAACATAAATTCTTTGAAGAGGAAATAAAGAAGTGCATGAGACAATTTGACACTCTTTTACTGGCACTATGTAAAACACTAAAGGAATTTTAAAATGTTGTACAAAGATACATGTAAAACAAACTTTTTGATAGTAGATATAGACAAGAAGATCAGTATGGTACAGGAAGAAATAAACAAATTAGCTGACAATTTCAGTATTTCATCATAACCATTATCAATTTTTGAGTAGAAAATAACAGGTTTTGAGGAGGAACTTCAGAAACTTGAAAGAGAGAAGGAAAGAATAAAAGGAAAGGAAAAACATCTGAAATGGAGACTTAGTCCGAAATCGGACTACCTTGCCTCCTTAAGAAAAGAGATATCTGAGGCATTGGTCCAAGGATAGAAAACACGGGAACAACAAATGCAACACCTAACCGATACAATTCAGACAACAAAGGCCACATTAAAGGATAGTGAATGGTTCACCGAGAGCCTAAATCTGGTATTGGCAGACCTTTTTTAGATTGTAACCAACTGGTTACAGGGATGAAGTTGGAAACCATACTCAGTTGACATTTTGACAAGCCTTGTCACTGATGCCAAAGGGGGAGTAGTGGTAATGAGAAAAATGATTAACATAAGAGACCATCAGCTCAGGGGGAGCACATATATTTGGCATACAGTTTTTGGTAAGACAATTTTGGCAGATTCTTTTTGGATGACACTTTTTGGATTTTTCTCATGAGTGTTGCCATCAATGCCAAAGGGGGAGAATGTTGGCAAATGCACACTCCAATGAGAAATTGTAGGTGATTGAAGGTTTTGTCATTGATGGCAACCTTGCAATCATATGATACCGGCAAGACAATATACCGACACCAGCAATGACAAACTCTACCCCGGCACACAAAACACTGGCAGTGAAAGGAAGGATACCGGCACCCAGGCCGACATGAATTTTGTTTATAATATATTTTGTAATTATTTGTAAAATCATTGTAAGCCAATATGGCAAGTTGTAACATGACTCATATATGTATGAGATCATTGTAGAACATTTTGTAATAAGGTAATAGGTGAAATTATGCAGACCTAACATGCGAATTATAGGTTAAAGGTTTATGTATGAAGCCGAGCTAAAACCGGTACTAGATCTGGCATAGCAGATGCTAATTTGAAGCAGTACATGAAATTGGATTTGTATAATCCATTTTTGTAAGTTAGTGTGACTTCCTTTGTAATTGAGCAGTGAGCTCTAGGCACTTGGCCTTCCTACATGTGCAGGCCTCTCTTGTAAAATAGTAATATTCCCTTATTGACCAGTAAGTGAATATTGTGGGTCACAAATCCCACCGAGGTTTTTCCCACACTGGGTCTCCTCATTAAAATACTATGTTATGGTGTTCTTTTCATGTGGATATGTTTATTCTTATTTATTGCAATATTTATGGTTTACCAGTACACAGTATTGATATGCTTTACATGTTTTAAATCAAGAAAATTCTATAGCTGGTTAGATACTGATTCACCCCCCACTCTCAGTATCTTTGGGAATCCTAATAGTTTCAAATCAGTGTTGCAGACGGGTATTTGAAGCTATGGTCACAAATGCATTGGCATATTCAACTGGCTAAGCGAGATTTGGTGTATAGAGAAGACAAACTGGTGGAACACTTAACCAGTAGTGATAAACTCACTTAAATCAGTAAACTAGCACAGGATTTGTTTTGTTTTATCTTTGGCCGACATAAGGAAGGCATGCAATATAATTTTTTCTAGATTCATTGAACCTAGGAAATTTTTCCAAGGTTGTAGCAAAATAAATGTAAATGTTTTATAAAAAAGTGTGATGAGGTATAAAGTCAGTATGTGTAAAGAGAGAATTCGTTAATGAATATTGTGAATGTGATTATATGGTGATTAGGGAAGCTCTATAATAAATTTTTGTTGAAGTTTTGAGGATGTGAAGTACATATTATAAGACACAGAAGGTGTTAAATGAAGATATTTTTACTATTGTTTACCTAACAGTTTGCAATAGCAAAATCCCCTAATCGGGTAGGTCCTAACAAGCCTTAATCTATAAATCCCTTAACAGGGTAGCTCTATATCAGAGTCTCAAATTCTCTTTTGAGGTTGATCCTAACATGTCATTGCTCCTAATAGGGATTATTATTCAAATCCATTAACTGGGTGACTCTTAATTAAGTCTTCTCCTAACAGGACATAGTTGTAAGACCATAACTGGTCAATATTTCTCTTCTACAGATAGTGAATCTTGTGGGTACCAACTCCCACCATGGATTTTCCCTTTTGGGTTTTCCACATATAAATATCTTGTGTTATGTGGAATTTTTTTTGTTGGGCACTGGCTTATATGATGATATTTCTTATATGCTTGTTAAGTTTTAAGTTGTTAAAGTTGGTGATCAGATTCATATTGTTTTTGCTTGCACTGATTCACCCCTCGTCTCAGTGCCTTATAAGTTCATCAATTGGTATCAGAGCCACACTTAACTTTAGGCTTGATTTCTTGGAAAAGATCCCTAAGGAAGACATGTGGGATGGAATGAGATATAGATAGATGTCCAAAAGACTTGCAGAAACTTTGAGAGGCAAGTATAAAGCTTCACTTGCTAATAGGAAATAGATTAATGAACAATTTTTGGAAGTCTCTAAAAGAAGCTCTTCTGATGAAGCTAACATAGATGCATTGGTTGATGAAGTGGCGAAACTGAATGATGAGAAAGATAACCTAAGGAGAGAACATGAAGCCCAAACCATCTAAATGAGGGGTATATGCAAGATCATGGTGTGCCAAAACAGGCCCTTAAGTGGAAATGAAATTTCAAAAAATTAGAGTTATGCAACTTGACATGAAAAATTGAATAAGTTATGAATATTATTTTTAAAATATGTAACAAGAGAATCTATAGAAAATTGAATCTAGTTTCTAAGCCACAAATTATTTTTTGAAAAAAAAAATCCTATTTGATGAAAATTTCAAATTTCAATGCAGTTGTACAAATATTTCATGAAAAAGATAAGAAGTAGGTGTATGTCTGACCACCCTAATCACAATCAAATCATAATTTTTTTATAATATTTATAATATAAGTATTAGATTCATGTCCGGATGTGACACATATTTTTTATAATTTTTTATAAAGTAAATAATTATTTATGAATTTTTTTATAATAGCTTTTTAGAAATTCATAAACTCCTACATCTGCCCACCTTAACTTGGTCAAAACCTTATGAAATTCAATTTTTTTTAATTTTTCCCTATAGTAGACAAAGAATAGGATGTGACACATGTTTCAGATTCAAAAAATGTTATGTGGTTTGAAAGTTATGAGTATTTTTCAATCAGTCTTTCAATCAAGACTTTTGTCAGAATTCAATCAATTTTGGCTATTAAAAAATTCATCAGCCACCTATGTAAAGTCTGGAAAATCAAGGAATACTGAAAAACACATTTTTTCAGTTCACTTTCCAGGCTTGTCACTTCCAATTCAAATCCCAAAGAAAACCTAAACCAAAATATGGAGGGAAAAATTTATGTTTTAAAATCCGATATCCAATTTTTGAAAAAATAAAAAAATGTATTTTAGTAAATTGGGCATAACTTTTGCGTTTTATATCAATATTTTTATTTTTTATAGGCATTCAAAAGGTAATTAAGAGTTGTATGATACTGAATAGGTATATTTTCAATTATTTGTTTTAAAAAATAATTATAATTCATTTAGATTCATCCTTCATTTTTAAAACATAAAAAACTCATGACTTTTTCATATGATTTCCCTATTGCATGTATTTTTGTAACAATCATCTCAAAATAAACTAAATAAGTAATTAATTAATAATAGAAAATTTATGAATTTTATTGAGTTTGATAAATTTTGATAAACCATGTTATCTATGTTTGTTCCTTTCTCCACCTCTCTCTCCTAAACCTATCACTCCACCTATTTGTTTCTTCCTCCCTCTCTTTTGTCTATATTTATGCATCTCTCTCTAGACCTATATCTCTAACTATCAATGAATGCTTCATTAAATCTCTCAAGCTCTACAAGGTGCTTATATTTATACCTCTTCATAATTTCTTCCTCTATGTCACTCTCTCTTCCCTAAGATCTAGACTAGTCTCTCTACATTTCCTTCTCATCTCTAGCAACAAAATTTAGAGGGGACAAGGAGAGGCATAAGGAAGTATCAAAAAAAGGAGAGGGGGAGAGAGTTGAGAAGGAGAGATTAATTGGGGGGAAGAGAGAGTGTGTGAGAGAGAGAGAGTTATAGTTAATTAGGTGGAAGGCGAAGAGAGAGATGTAGGGGTGATTTGGGTGAAGAGAGAATGAGAGGGAGAGTTTGAGACTATTAGGGGGTAGGAGGAGAGGGGGAGAGGGGAAAGTAACAACAAAGAGAGAAGAGAGATGGGGACAGAGGTGAAGAGACACATAGAGAGTAATTAGAGGATGGGGAGAGGTGGAGAGAAGTGATCGACGGTAATTGAGGGAAAGAAATAATGTGAGAGAGAATATGGTGTCCTTAAGGGTCATATGGTGTCTCATGAACATTTAGGACACCATATGATGTTTTTATAAGTCTTATGGTATCCTAAGGGGTCATATGGTGTTGTATGAGCCTTTAGGACACCATATAGTGTCATTAGGGGTTGTATGTTGTGTTAAGGGGTCATATGGTATCCTATGACCCCTTAGGTATTGTTAGGGGTCGTATTGTGTCCGAACGGGTCATATGGTGTCATTGGGGGTTGTGTGGTGTTCTAAGGGGTCATATTGTATCCTAAGGGATCATAAGACATCGTATGACCCCTTAGACACCATAAGATCCATTAGGTTTTGTTAGGGCTCATACTATGTCCTAAGAGGTCATATGGTGTCCCATGACCCTTTAGGACACCATATGACCCCTTAGGACATCATATGGTGTCGCGATGGGTCTTATGGTGTCCTAACGGTTCATATGGTGCTCTATAACCCCTTAGGACACCATATGACCCCTTAGGACATTATATGACCCCTTAAGATACCATATAATACCTTGGGACACCATATGGTGTCACAAGCAGTTGTATGGTGTCCCAAGGGGTCATATGGTGTCCTATGAACCCTTAGGACACTGTATGACCCGTTAGGTGTCATAAGTAGTCTTATTATGTCCTAATGGGTCATATGGTGTCGTATGACCCCTTAGGGCACCATATACTTGGGAGACTATATGGTGCTATGGGTCGTATGGTGCCCTATCACACCTTAGGACACCATATGATGCCTTAGGATACCATTTGGTGTTGTTATGTGTCGTATGGTTTCCTATGACCCCTTAGGTGTCATTAGGGTTTATTTTATATCCTAAGGGGTTGTATTGTGTCCTAAGGGGCCATACGATGTCCTATGACCCCTTAGGACACTATATGACATCATTAGCAGTCATATTATGTCCTAAGGGGTCATATTGTGTCTTATGACCCCTTAGGAAACCACATGGTGTCATTATGGGTCATATGGTGTTCTAAGGGGTCATATGGTGTTCTATGACCCCTTAGGACACCATTTTTATGTTGTTATTGTTAGGATTCCCACAGATACCAAGAGGGGGGGGTGGATCAGTATCTAACCAGTTAAAAGATTTTATTAACTTAAAACATGTAAAGCATATCAATACTGTATACTGGTAAATAGAAAGTAATCCAATAAATACAGATAACAACAACCATATGAAAAACAGACCATAACACAGTAGTTTAACGAGGAAACCTAGTGTGGGAAAAAAACCTCGGTGGGATTTGTGACCCACAATATTCACTTATTGGCCAATAAGAGAATATTACTAGTACAAGAGGGGCCTGCATATGCAAGAAGGCCAAGTGCTTAGAGCTCACTGCTCAATTACAAAATGGGAAGTCTCACTGACTTACAAAATGGATTATATAAATCCAATGTCTTGTACTACTTCAAAATAGCATCTACTATGCTAGATCCAGTACTGGCCTATAGCTCTGCTTCATACATAAAACCCTTAACCTATATTTCGCATAATAGGTTTACCTTATTTCACCTATCTTCTTTTTTACAAATGTTCTATAATGATCTCTTATATATATGAGTCATTTTACAACTTGCCAAGTTTTCTTACAATGATTTTACAATAATTAACAAAATATATTACAAACAAAATTCATATCGGCTTCTATGCCGATATGCTTCCTTTCACTGCCGGTGGTCTCTGTGCCGGTGTAGAGTCTGTCTTTGCTGGTGCCAGTAAATTATCTTGCCAGTGTCATAGGATTGCAAGGTTTCCATCAATGACAAAACCTTCAATCACCTACAATGTCTCATTGGAGTGTGCATTTGCCAACAATCTCCCCCTTTGGCATTGATGGCAACACTCATGAGAAAAATCCAAAAATTGTTATCCAAAAAGAATCTGCCAGAATTACCAAAATTGTGTACCAAAAGATTATGTGCTCCCCCTAAGCCGATAAGACAATTGCTAATTATTTTTCTCATACCACTACTCCCCATTTGGCATCAACGACAAAGGTTGTCAAAGTGTCAATGAGTGTGGTTTCCTATTTCATCCTTGTAACCAGTTGGTTACAATCTGAAATAGATCTGCCAAAACTAGATTCAAGCTCTCAATGAACTTTTTTTTGTCTTTTATTGTGGCCTCGGTCCTCTGAACTATACCAATGAGGTGTTACATTTTCTCTGCCAGTGTTTTCTATCCTTGAATCAAAGCATCAAATATTTCTTTTCTTAAGGAGGTGAGGTAGTCCAATTTTGGACTGTCTCCATTTTAGATCTTTAGCCTTTCCTTTTATTATTTCATTGTCTCTTTCCAACTTTAGTAGTTCTTCCTCAAAACCTATTATTTTCTTCTCAAAAAGTGATAATGAATCAGATGAATTAATGAAATTATCAGCTAGTTGATTTATTTCCTCCTATATCTTTCTGATCTTCTTGTCTATATCAATTGTCAAAAAGTTAGCTTTACAAGTATCCCTGTACAAAGTTTTAAATTCCTTTAGTGCACTACACAATTATGGTAAAAGAGTGTCAAATTTCCTTGTACACTTCTTTATTTCCTCAAAGAATTTGTGTTTTCCTTTCTCTAGTCTCTCCTTGAATGCTTCCTCTTTTATTTATTCAACTATCACAACGTTGTTAGTAATATACTTAGACAAAGTGTCGAGTTGACCTAAAGAATCTTTATTATCTACATTACATTTAGGTGCTATCATTTTTCAAAATTAGAATTGTGTCATAAATTGCCTTGTATGCTTGTGAGCTACACTCTGTTATCTTCTTGATAGAATCCAAAAGAACTTTTGTCACATTTTTTGATGAACCAAAAATTTATATTCCGCCGGTGGGAGCAATTTCGTTGCTTGTGGTGACCTCTAGTAGGTCAGTTTATGTTTCCATTTCTTTAAGAAAAGGTTTGGATTGCTCAGCTAATGCTGGTGGCACTATCTCTGTATCAACCTATTGCTGAGAGGGAGCTTGTTGCTCTATTTGTTTCTTAGTGTTGTCATCTGCTGGTTTATCTTTTGTACTATCCATTACCGGTGGTTCATTGGCCATATCTATTTTTTCTTTTGAGTCCTTATCTACCACAATATTGACTTTCTGAGTGTCAATGTCCACTATGTATAACACCTCAGAATTGGGATTTGTGTCCTCTTGTGGTATGTCCATACTCTCACTAGCCGGTTGATTTTCAGTGGAGTATCCAGATGTGGTGGGGATAAGTTATATATTATTTTTATGCTAGCTAGTCCACCAACCTTGCCTTTTCCCTTATCCTTATCCTTTTGATATACTTTGATGGGTTTAGGGTTTCTACATTCTTCCTACTTTTCCTTCTCTACAAGGAATATGTCCCATGCATTAGATGTTTCCTTTGCAACTTCATTCACTCTACCAACCATAAGTACTACATGCCGATGTGCAATTAAGAATACTGACTGGTTAGCATCAGAGATCAAGTCATCTATCTCTTTTGGTAAGTTAACTAGATATATAGCAAGAAGTTTTTCAATTTTTATTTTCCTATCAAGCTCTACAATAGCTTGCCTTCTAGCTTCAAGTCTTTTGAACAGTTTTGTTGGTAATTCATCTACAACTTGCATTAGAAATTTCTTGTAAATGTCCAAGTGTAGGATTACATTGTTTTCAACTTTTTCCTTGTCATCAATTGATAATGAATCATACAATTTATTGATGTTTTTTAGCTTTCCATCCTTTGTTATTTCATTTAGAAGTTTGTCAATTGGAGCAATGGTTTGTTGAGTATTCTTCTTGGGTGTTAACTTCTTCTTTGGAGTTAACTTCCTAGCTGGGGGCCTTGCTACCTGTTGTTTCTGTCTAGTTTTTCTAGGAGAAGGTGTAGATACTAGTGAAGGTTTCCTTTTTCTCACAACTCTTTTAAATTTAGCTGGTATATCACTTTATAAAGAAGTTGCAACTGGTGAAAGGTGAGTTTCTAGTTGGAGTGCTTCTAACTCATCTTCTGTAGTACCAGTTCTCTTGAGTACATCTTCCTTAATAGCTTTTACTTGTCTAGATCTTCTTCTTACTGTTGCTTCAACCTTTTAACATTTTTCTTTGATTGGATTTGTTTCTCAATGGTCTCAGCACTACCAAATACCTCTTCTTTAGGTTCCTTAGGTGCTTCTAGGAGGAATTTTGTATATGTTTCAATTATGTGATCATCAATTTCATACCCCATTTCAGTAACCCAAATGGTTATTGGGATAACTGCCTCCATCCAAATTTCATCCTTCTTTATAACAAAGCGGATTTCATCCTTATACTTATCTACAATTTCTTGTGATAATCTGACTCTTGTCTTCATCCGGGCCTTCAATGCCTGAAAGTACTCATCTATGTTCTTTTCTCTGTTCTCTCCCATGTTATTTAGTAAATCAGACAATTGTTTACCTACCGGTATATCAAAACCAAGATTTTTGTTATCGATACTGGGCACCTGTTTTGTTATGTGCAGTATTAAATAGACAAGTAAGTTTCCAAATCTTAATGTCCCCTTTTTGTCTTTCTTAATCTTTCCCAAGTTGTCAATTAGTTCATCTTTCAGCAATTCACACACATCTATTTTTGCATTATCATTAACCATGTCATAGGCACTCTTTATGCATAAGCTAGAGACTATGTTTAACCTATTTGCATGTGTGGTTTTGTAGCCTAAAATCATACTAATGAATCTGATATTGATGTCAGTTACATCATTTACTCTTAAGGATCTCTTATCAGATGTTGCACCTATTAGGTTAATCACTAGGTCATTTGAGACCAATTCTCTTATTGGCGAGTAAGTGAATATTGTGGGTCACAAATCCCACCGAGGTTTTTCCCACACCGGATTTCCTCATTAAACTACTATGTTATGGTGTATTTTTCATGTGGTTATTGTTATCTCTGTTTATTGCATTACTTTATGTTTAGCGGTATATAGTATTGATATGCTTTACATTTTTTCAGTTAAGAAAATCTTTTAACTGGTTAGATACTGATTCACCCCCCCTCTCAGTATCTATGGGAATCCTAATAGTTATGGGTCGTATGGTCTCATAAGCGGTCCATGGTGTTCTATGACCCTTTAGGACACCATATGGTTTCATTATGCATCGTATGGTTTCCTAAAGAGTTATATGTTGGTCTATGACCCCTTAAGACACCATATAGTGTCATTAAGGGTCGTATGGTGTGCTAAGGGGTCATATGGTGTCCTATGACCCTTTAGAACACCATATGACCCCTTAGGTATCGTTAGGCATCATTTTGTGTCATTATGGGTCATATGATGTCCTATGACCCCTTAGGACACAATATGACCCCTTAGGTGTTGTTAGGGGTCATATAGTGTCCTAAAACCCCTTAGGACACCATATAGTATTGTTTGGGATTGTATGGTGTGCTAAGGGGTCATATTATGTCATAAAGATTCCTAGGACATCATATAACCTCTTAGGACACCATATGATGCCTTAGATATTGTTAGGGGTCATATTATGTCCTAAAGGGTCATATGGTGTCTCGTGACACCATATCATGTCATTATGGGTCTTCTTGTGTTCTAAGGGGTCATATGGTGTTCTAAGGGGTCATATGATTTTGTATGACCCCTTAGGATACTATATGACATTGTTAGGGGTCATAATATGTCCTAAGGGGTCATATTGTGTCTTATGACCCATTAGGACACCGTTATGGATTGTATGGTGTTATAAGGGGTCATATGGTGTTTTATGACCCTCTAGGACATCATATTATGTTGTTATGGGTCGTATATTCTCCTAACGGGTCATATAGTGTCTTATGACCCCTTAGGACACCATATGGTGTCATTATGTGTCGTATGGTATCCTAAGGGGTCATATAGTGTTATATGATCCCTTAGGACAACATATGATCCCTTAGGACACCCTATGGCATTGTTAGGGGTCGTATGGAGTGCTAAGGTGTCATATGGTGTCCTATGACCCCTTAGGACACAATATGACCCCTTAGTACACCATACAGTGGCCTTAGGGGTCATATGGTGTCCTATGACCCCTTAGGACATAATATGACCCCTTAGGTGTTCTTAGGGGTCATAATGTGTGCTAATGGGTTATAAAATGTCCTACAAGCCCTTAAGACACCATATATTTTCATTAGGGGTTGTATGGTGTGCTAAGGGGTCATATTATGTTCTAAAGGTTCCTAGGACATCATATAACCCCTTAGGACACCATATGACCCCTTAGGTATCGTTAGGGGTCATATTGTGTCGTAAGGAGTCATATGGTGTCATAAAGCATGGTATGGTGTTGCAAGGGTCATATGGTGTCCTAAGGGGTCATATGGTATCCTATGACCCCTTAGGATACTATATGTCATATTATGTTGTTATAGGTTGTATGGTCCTTTGAGGGGTCATATGGTGTCCTATAATACCTTAGGACACCATATAGTGTCATTATGCATTGTATGGTGTCCTAAGGGGTCATATGGTGTTCTATGACCCCTTAGGAAACCATATGACTCCTTAGGACACCATATGGTGTCAATAAGGGTCATATGGTGTGCTAAGGGGTCAAATGGTATCCTATTACCTCTTAGAACACCATATGACCCCTTAGGTATTATTAGGTGTCATTTTGTGTCGTTAGGGGTCATATGGTGTCCTATGACCCCTTAGGACACAATATGACCCCTTAAGATACCATATAGTGTCGTTAGGGGTCATACAGTGTCCTATGACCCCTTACAACATAATATGAACCTCTAGCTATTGTTAGGGGTCATATTGTGTCCTAACGGGTCATATGGTGTCCTACGACCCCTTAAGATACCATATGGTGTCGTTAGGGGTTGTATGGTGTACTAAGGGGTCATATTGTGTCCTAAAGGTTCCTAGGACATCATATAACCCCTTACCACACCATATGACCCCTTAGGTATCATTAGGGTTCACATTGTGTCCTAAGGGACCATATCATGTTGTTATGGGTCTTCTTGTGTTATAAGGGGTCATATGGTGTTATGTGACCCCTTAGGATACAATATGATCCCTTAGGACACCATATGGTGTCGTAAGGTGTCATATGATGTTCTAAGGGGTCATATTGTGTCCTATGACCCCTTTGGACGCTATATGACCCCTTAGGTTTCATCATGGGTCATATTGTGTCCTAATGGGTCATAGGACACAATATGACCCCTTAGGACACCATATGACCCCTTGGGAAACTATATGTTGTTATGGGTCGTATGGTATCCTAAGGGGTCATATGGTGTCCTATGACCCCTTAGGACACCATATGACCTTTTAGGATTCCACATTGTGTCATTAGGGCTCCTATGGTGTCCTAAGGGGTTTCTTGGTGTCTTAGGACACTTTAGGACACCATATGGTGTCATTAGGGGTCTTATTGTGTCTTAAGGGGTCATATGGTGTTTTATGACCCTGATATTGTATCCTAAGGGGTCATATGAAGTCCTATGACCCATTAAGACACTATATAACCCATTAGGAGACCATATATACTAAGTTTCAAATAAGGAGAGATATAAGGGTGCAAAGAAATGAAGAACTAAAGAGAGGGAAAAGAACTAAAGGACAAGGACATAAATAGAGATATAGATTTTAAGGAGTATGTAGTGAGAGGAAGAAAAACTAAAGGACAAGGATGGATAGAAAGAGGTAGACATATTTAGATATTAAAAAGGAGAGAAGACAATAGAGATAAAAAATGAAGATACAAGGAGAGGGAGATGAATAGATATAGAGAAAGAGAGAGGTAAAGACAAAGATAAATATATATGAAGAGATGGAGAAAAAGTGATAGAGGGGTAAAGAGAGAGATAAAAAAAGGAAGAGATAGACAAATACAAAGGAAGAGAAATATCGATAGATAGTGAGATGTAGATAGTGCAAGAGAGTGAGAAAGAGAGATAGAGAGGGAGAGAGAGAGAGAAATAGGAAGATATAGAGATATATAAAGGCACTATAGAGAAGGATGTGGACAGAGAGCCAGAGATATATAAAGATGGAGAAAATAAAGAGATTAAGGTAGAGAAAGGGAAAGATACTTCAAGAGGGTGATAGAGTAAGAGATAGAGAAGTAGATTAATCATGTATAGAGGAAGATATATAAAGATAGAGGAACATATAACAAGAGAGATTGATAGGGAAAAAGATGGAGATATGAAAATAGAGATAGATATAGATATGGATAGAAAGTGATAGAGAGAGTAAGACAAATGGAGGGAGAGATGGAGTGAATAAGTGAGATTTAGAGATAATGAGATATAAATATACATGAAGATAGATCTATAGGGATATAGAGATAGAGGGGATAAGATAGGGGGAGAAAGGAGGTGATAGAGACAAGTAATATATAAGTATAGGTAGGATAAGGTAGAGGAGGGAGATAAATAGAGAGAAGAGAGATTATTAGAGAGAAATATAGAAATAAGGAGTGACAATGATGTGCCTCGATCTTGTAACATGTTTTCATATAACAAGAGAGATTGATAGGGAAAAAGATGGAGATATGAAAATGGAGATAGAGATAGATATGGATAGAAAGTGATAGAGAGAGTAAGATAAATGATCATGTATAGAGGAAGATATATAAAGATAGAGGAACATATAACAAGAGAGATTGATAGGGAAAAAGACGGAGATATGAAAATGGAGATAGAGATAGAAAGAGATTAATCATCTATAGAGGTATCCTATGACCCCTTAGGACACCATATGGTGTCGTTAGGGGTTTAATGGTGTGCTAAGGGGTCATATTGTGTCCTAAAGGTTCCTAGGACATAATATATCCCCTTACCACACCATATGACCCCTTAGGTATAGTTTGGGTTCACATTGTGTCCTAAGGGACCATATCATGTTGTTATGGGTCTTCTTGTGTTATAAGGGGTCATATGGTGTTATATGACCCCTTAGGATACAATATGATCCCCTAGGACACCATATGGTGTCGTAAGGTGTCATATGGTGTTCTAAGGGGTCATATTGTGTCCTATGACACCTTTGGACACTATATGACCCCTTAGGTTTCATCATGGGTCGTATTGTGTCCTAATGGGTCATATGGCATTCTATGACCCCTTAGGACACCATATGACCCCTTGGGACACTATATGTTTTTATGGGTCATATTGTATCCTAAGGGGTCATATGGTGTCCTATGACCCCTTAGGACACCATATGACCCTTTAGGATGCCACATTGTGTCATTAGGGCTCCTATGGTGTCCTAAGGGGTCACTTGGTGTCTTAGGACCCTTTAGGACACCATATGGTGTCATTAGGGGTCTTATTGTGTCTTAAGGGGTCATTCATACAGTGTTTTATGACCCCTTAGGACACCATATGACCCCTTTGAAGACAATATGGTGTCGTTAGGGGTCATATTGTCACTCCTTATTTCTATATTTCTCTCTAATAATCTCTCTTCCCTCTATTTATCTCCCTCCTCTACCTTATCCTACCTATACTTATATATTACTTGCCTCTATCACCTCCTTTATCTCCCTATCTTGTCCCTTCTATCTCTATATGCCTATAGATCTATCTTCATGTATATTTATATCTCATTATCTCTAAATATCACTTATTCACTCCATCTCTCCCTCCATTTATCTTACTCTCTCTATCACTTTCTATCCATATCTATCTCTATCTCCATTTTCATATCTCCATCTTTTTCGCTATCAATCTCTTTTTAAGTGCAATTTCCAATGTGATAACGGTTAAATGTGCCTCGATCTTGTAACACATTTTCATATGCATGTCTAGGTTCAATGAATCTAGTAACACATTTCACTTGGTGTATATCAACTCGATGTGTCATCTTTGTTGCTTGGTAGACATGAAATGATACTCGATAGACAGCTCGGTGTATACTGTGTTCTGTGACTGCTTTCTTCTGTAACTAACTAGACTGTGCATACCGACTGAATATCTTGGTAATAGATAACTGACTAGAGTATATTGTATAACTTTGACATAAAATTAATGGCAATCTGATAAGTAGTAACAATCTCCCCTTTTGCAATTAGTTGAGATGTCTATTCTTGCAAAATTTGACTATAGTGACTGTATATACAATAGTCAATAATATAATATATCAGATATACTCCCCTTATCGATATACTATACAAAACTCTGATTTTGCATACTCGGTGATCTGTTCTGTACTTTGCTTATTGTCCTGTTTACTACTCTTGGATACTCTGGTCAGTATACTCCCCCTGTATACTATACTCTGAATACTATACCATTCTCTCAATACTACATCACTCTATATTACTCCCCCTTTTTGACAAACATCAAAAACTTAATTACCATTCGGGGGTGGTAACTGATCAAAAATGGATTTGTAGTTGGTCCAGGCATCAGTGAGAGCGATAGAGAGTGCATCCTTTACACTGTCCATTAAAAAATTTTGCACTTGAATATCAGCCAATAATGATATTAAGCCATATAGAGTGCTTCCCTCTTGAGTATTAGATAAGTATGTGGCTGAGTTGATCTATTCTTGGACAGATGAAAGAAGAGGAAGGAATAATATCTGAAGGGTCATTATGTCCATCTTGATCTTGTGTTCTTCATTTCTTAAGTCCAATTGTTGAGCCATGAGCTATTGTAACCTTGTATAAAAATTCTGAACTGAATTTGGCTCTGTGGTCAACTTGCTTGAGAGATCGGTGATCTCTTTCTCAATTGCCTCTGTTTTATTCTTAATGTCTTTAATAAAAAAAGAAAATGTGCAGAGTTTTTGAAATAAATAAAGAAGGTGCTTGAGTTGAAGAGTCAACTCAGCAATAAATTTGACAAGTTTAACTTTGCCAATAGCTATAGCTTTTTGTCCCTCTTCCATCATCTTGGTAGTGAGCTCTTTGTCTTTTAGCTTGCTCAAATACTCTGATGCATCTACTCTAGATGTCTCTATCTCTGTGAGGAGTTCATCCAATTGAATGTGGATGGCTGCATTAGTTGATACTATAGCTTCAGGTAGCATATCTATTAGGAGTGCTTTTACCTTCTGAAGTACTTTATTTTTCTTTTGAATGGCCATTTTCTTTTCTTGTTCAGCCTTTGCCTTGCACAATTCACCGAAATCAATGAGTGCTTGCCCTTTCAATTTTGATATGTCTACATTGGGCAACACTATTGGTTTTGACAAATCAACTTTAAAACTATGCTTTTTCATTTTCTTTTCTTTACCTTTCATCAATGGAACTAAGACAAGGGTTTGTGAGGCTTGATGACCCTCGATAGGTTGCTCGATAGAGGCAACACTTTGACTGGTTCCTTTAGCCTCTATAGAGTCCTTTGGTGTCTTGATACTTGGTGTCTCAGTTGCAATAGTCTCAGTGTTAGAAGGTGCTTGAGATGTCTATTCTTGAGTACTACCTTCTCTTGTTGTAGACTTGTGACCTTCAGTGCCTTGATCTGTGTCATGAGGGGTTTCGGTTGAGATAGGTTGCTTGACTGGTCAATAAGGCTAAACTTGTTCCAAGACTGATTCACTAGATACAAGTTATGCATATGCAGTGCCTTCTATCATTTCCTGTTTCGGTGCCTCTGTATCCATGATATCTTCATCTATTTGAATAGTGTCAGCAGGGTCTTATTCGGTAGCATCAGGACCTTGCTCAGTGACATTAGGATCATGCTTGGTGACATGAACAATTTCAACTATAGCTTGCTCACCGGCATCCTTGATTTTGAATATTTCCTACCACTTTGCTTTTGTCTCTTTTTCCACTTCAATATATAGCCCATTCATCAGTTTTAAGGCTCTCTGTTTGACAAGAAACTTTGAGTTGTAGGTTGTCAGATGTTCCTTTATTTCTGTGACTGACATGTCAGGAAATAAATGAACCAGACTTCTTTCTCTGATTTGTTTCTTTGAGTCCATTTCATACTTCCACCTATTATCAATATGTAGATACAGTTCATTTGGAAGTGACTTAGCTAGTTCCAATGGAGCTAACTAGAACTTTAGAAGTGTGCAGATAATAGCTTCTTCAATTTGTCTCTTCTCATCATTGTTCCTGGTTTCATACTTGACATATCTAAATCCTCTAAATCCACCATATTCTTTCAAATTAGCACAAAAGTTTTCAACACTATGTATATTTACCTTCTTGCTCTTGACAATCTAGAATTTGCTTGCATCCTCTGATTCGCTATCACTAGACTCTTTTGCCAAAATTAGTCTCTGAGTAGATTTCTTGTATGTCTTTGTTACCTTGGAAGCAGTAACACTTTTTGTTTTCTTACTCGGTGAGGCTGCAGATGCTCGTGTTAGGTTACTTTACTGGAGGTGGAGTTGGTGAGGCCTTTGATGTGTCCTGTTTATTTCTCTTCAATACTTTTCCCTTAGGAAATTTGGTGCTCAGTGTTATAGCTACCTCTTGGGCTTCAGATTCCTCTTCGGTAATGGCAATGGTGCCTTTGATAGGTGTAGAGGAAGAGTCTTCTCTGAATTTCTCTGACAATGCCTTAATCATTTTTGATGCCTTTCTTGTAGCTTTGGATACTACAATGTTCATCTGTACCTTTTCCTTTACTTCCTCATAGGTACCATACCTTAACTTGGTAGCATGTCTAGGCAATGTAAGAAATGCATCAATTTGTTGTTTGATGATGTCAAAATAAATCTCGTAACCCATTGGTGACAAAGATTGAGTCCTTGGTTCCACAACATTCACATAACAGTAATCGGTGTCAACTTCAAAACATATATCATTTTTGTATTTCTCTACTAGCTGGGGTGGAATCCTATATCTTTTATGCATTTTCTCTTAAAATTTATTGAAGTAATCATCCATAATATCATTGAAATTGTCTCCTAACTTCTTGATGAAGTCATTTATCTGATGGGTGATTGGTCGGTGTAGTTCCCAAACAACTTTACTGACTAATGGAAAGAATTTTTCAAAATAGAAAAACATGCATACCAGTAATGATCCAAACTTTAGAGTATTAGCCGAGTTGTTCTTCTTTGGCTTCCTGATGGTGTTCAAATTTTCAAATAGGTTCTTCAACAACACCTCACATAGATCAATTTCCATTCCCTTTTTCACAATTTTGTAGGCCAGGTCTACTGCTGCACAGGGAATGCTATTTTCCCTTCTCGATTGGAAGAAACAATAACCCATTACTCTAATGGAAAATTTTAATTCTTCATCTTTGACATTGTTTAGTTTAAATCCTCTACAATCAGATTCTACTCCTGTTAAACACTTCAATTCCTTCTGTGATATCATCTTCTGGGCTCAGGCATGATCATAGATAGGGTAACTAGTAATCAGATGAATGATTTCCTTAGTAATCTTAAATGGTTGCTCTTCTAGCCACATGAAATCATCGTGAACTCTTCTCAAAACAAACTTGACCCACTGGGGTTTGAACACGGGGATAGGTTAGGGCTTCAGTTAATCCTTTGATTTTGATGTGCTCATACTTGCTGTTCAATTTACCATCAGTACACAGCTCATCATAGGTGTCTTTAATTTCAACATGACCGAGTTCTTCAACATGACATTTGGTGAAGAATCTCACATCCTCGACTAGTAACACTCTGTTCGGGATGAGTGAAAAGGTGGTTTTGTCATCTAGTTTAGAAATGACTTTGGGAGTCAAAGAGCACATTTGGTGAAGAATCTCACATCCTTGACTAGTAACACTCTATCCGAGATGAGTGAAAAGGTGGTTTTGTCATCCGGTTCAGAAGCAACTTTGGGAGTCAAAGAGTATTTTAGTGAGGGATTTTCTACATTCTTGACAACTATGGGATCTTGGATCTTGGGTGCCATTGAAGATTTTGGATAAAAACTAGCAAAGAGTCCTTAGGGTTTGAGGATTTCAAACAACTGACGGTTTATACTTAGCAGATAATGGCAACTAGATAAGATCAGTAAACCAGCTTAACAATGTGTTGAGATTGATGTAAAAACCTTGAATTTTCTTTGTAGGAGGTTTGATTGCCTTAGATTCGCTTGCTCCACTTTCTTGAAAAATAGGTAAGTTAAAATGACCGCAAAAATGCGTTTAAGTATACAAAATACCTTATCAAGCTCCGTGCGGGTTAGGTCGAAAAAATTAAATGCACTCGGTTCCTCTTTAACCGATTTACTCTTTTTCCGTTTTGACTGAGTAACCAAACTTCCTTCATTCACCAACTAGACAGGTTTCCTGTATTCACCAACTTGACAGACTTCCTATAAAGTGCTTCAAAAGACTTTGATAGATTTTCAAACTTACTAATACATCTTAATTATGCAGATTTTGAATTAAGAACATACATAAAATAGAAACTATTAATATTTTAACCTTTAGAGAATACAGTACTTTCATACCTTTACCAATTAATTTGGAATAGGTGCACCTAACTCGGTAGGTAAGGTGCTTTCTTCATTTGACATAATTTCCTTGTTACTACTTATCAAATTGCCATTAGTTTTTATATTCAAAATCATACTATATATTCTAGTTGGTTAACACTACCAAATCATGCAGTTGGTACACATAGAGAAGTCGGTATGCATAGTCTAGTCAGTTACAAAGGAAAGTAGTCACAAAACGCAGTATACACCAAGCTGTCTATCGAGTATCTTTTTGAGACTACCTGTGAGGCCCTACCCCAACCCATCCTATCTCTTCAGCTATTTTCATTTTGGAACTATTTTGGATGCTAGTTTTGACACACTATGGATAGAGAACTTTACATGGTCCCATGATTTTGGTAACATTGATATATATGGATGCTTCATTTCTATGCCTTGTGGATTATAGAATATTATATGATTCTAGATTAGGGTAATATTGTGATGATGTAGGTTATTATCTGAATTTCAGGATTTGTTATAATGTTAGAAATATGTTTGCATATCTTGTAGATGGATCAAATTTTGAGGATTATGATGAATTGCTTTGATTTGTGACAAATCGTATTTTATAATGGCAAGTCTTTGCAGAATGAATGTATTGTATTCTGATTATGTGTTATATATTATATGAGGCTATTTGGGAAGTACTAATGTTTAAATTGAGATGTGCAGGAAATTATCCATGTGACCATGGAAATATTATGGAGAATCAAACCTAGGCCAATGTGCGCTAGTAAAACTAGGGGTTGTCTATTTGGAGAGACAACACCCTGTATGTATTGTATTTTATTCGTAAATGTAAAATGTTGCATGAGTGTAAATTGTATTCATTGAATTGTTTAAATTGTTTAAAGGGCAATTGCCACGTGTGTATTGTGATGTGGAATTATTTTGTTGTGTCACTTGACACCTATGTAGTATGTTGTGTTGGCAATTTGTCATGTCACCTTTTTGAAGAGTTTTATTTTTGTTAATTGTCATATCTCCTAATTGTCCTTGAAGGAACCAAGAAATCTAGGTTAGTGAGCCACAAGAAAGGTCAACTCAGAGTTGACCCGTAGGTTAACTTCAGGTGGACTTTCTGAAGGTCAAATAAACTCCTAGAGTCAATTTTAGAGCATTTCTATTAGGCCTCATGGGGTACCTATGGGTGAAGGCCAAAATTGGCCATGTGTCTTTCCCTTAGGACTTGTTTAACCACCCAAAAAAGTGGTTTTCCCAAGATGGACGAATTCCATCTATAGGAGTGCCCTCCTTGGTAGGAGAACCTTCCTGAAGGGAGTAATCCCTCTTCCCCATTCCATTTCCCTTCTCTAGACACCTAGGTTAGGGAGTGTGTAAGACCTAGGGAAGACCAACCCAATGGGGGATCCCTCACTCTATCCAAGAGGTTGGAAGGAGTGAGTGAGGCCTTCTTAGGCTAAGAATGGAAGCTTAGTGAGCTAATCACCCACTCTCCATCCTTGGAGATTTTTGGAAAATTTTGGAAGAAAATCAGTTTTTTGTTTAGGATAGCAGATTTGTGGGCTAAGGATTTGCAGAAAAGAATTAGAGGATTGGGCAGCTCTTCATCAAGCTTTCCCTTAGATTTTCCCTTGGCAGGTCAAGGTTGGTGTTATCTTTTCCCCTCTTGTATAAATGTAAAAATGCAATAGATTGTTTGAATGGAAATTGCTGTAACTCTTTGTTTGTGTTGTAATTTTAAAAATTATGTGTTTCTTGTTTATTGTTGTTTTATGTAATGTTGTGTTTGGGAAATGTTCAAGACCCTCTTTTCCTTGGGAGGAAAGATGGTCTTGGGGGTGGAAGGAGTATGACAGCCCATAGGGTGAGAGGCTCTCATTTTGAGAGTGATCTCAAGGGTCTGTCCATGAGACCCTTGCTGCCTTTCTTTTGTGTTATTTCTACTTGGGGGTCATAAGGGGTGCAAATATGGCATGGTTGCCTTTTTGGGGGTCATAAGGGTGTAGGGATTAAGGATGAATTCTGGTCATGCATTCATGGGTGCCATGAGTTGGCTATAGGTTTTATTTAGTAGATTTCTCCCCTAGGGTACTTGGTCCACTTCCACCCTAGTAAGGCATCACATTTTGTGATGGAGTTTCAGCTTGGGAAGGGATGTGTTTGTTGTGTTGATTTGTATTCCCTTTTGCTTGTTGTATTGCTTGGTTGTAACCCCGTCTAGGTTTTGATTCTCTAAGCTCGGGGGTGGCTTCTGGTAAGCCTAGGCTGGGAGGTGAGCATCCCATGGTCACAGCCCTAAAAATTTTACATGCAAGTGGCTTGGGACAAAGACTAGGAGTTGCAGATTTGTTTGGTTGTAGATATTTCTATTCAGATTTAGGTTTCTATTTAGATACAAAAAAGCAAAGAAAGAAAATTTAATTTTATGATTTGTAGCAAAAAAAAAAATGTATATGTAAATAAAAAGCTTTTGGGTGTTTTCTTTTATCCTCTGTATAAAGATTAGGAATGGAAAGACTGGTTAGTTTATTCACCCATTTTATATATGGGCCATTGTAAATTAATAATCTATGAGCAATGTGATCTTTATTTAAAAATTTGATGCCTATTATGTAGCTGTAGACTACATATAAATCTTGTCTCAAAAAAGAGGGTCTGTTAACTTGTTTATTTACTGCAATATTAAAGAAAAAAAAGAAAGAAAAGCATTAGGTTTCATTATTTACTTGCATGGTTTAAATTACTGTTATTTTATTGTTTAGACATAGTTGGAAGGGATCTGGTATCTTTACATTGCTGAAGAAAGCATGATGTATGACTGTTAAAAAAAAGGGAAAAAGGGAAGAAAAATAAGTTCATTCATAATGCTGTTAAAAGACTAAAATCAGAATGTTTAGATGTTGAAATCTCAAACAATATAAGGGTTTCCAGCCCTATTGTCTTATCATTTATTGAATATATCTATAAATATATAGGTATATATATATATTGAAAATATATATACACTTATATATATATAGATATATATATATATATAAATTCCTTTATGTGTTTATTCCTGCAACAAAAAGAGAAGGAGACATATTTTGCCCCTGTGTATCCCTGTTAAAAAAAAATATTTATATATAAAGTATTGCATGCTGCTGTGTTAAAAATATTGCAGAATAAACTTCCTAATCCTAACTATATATATATATATATATATATATATATATATATATATATATATATTCCTGCATCTAAAAACATACTCTGTGGATGCCTTTAGAAAAATATATACATATATGTTATGTTCTGATCATAGCAGTATTTATATGTATATATAAATATATATATATACAAATATATATACATTTACATATTCATATATGATTATGTGCACCATATATATATATATATATATATATATATATACATATATATATATTGGATATTTTTAAAAAAAACCCATCATATACAAATTTAAACCACAAAATATTAAAATATTTATTAAAAAAAATGTGGGAAAACACGGGCACCGAGCCGCGGGCCACTGTGTGTAACACAGTGGACGGCCATGGCCGAGCCACTGTGCTACACACAGTGGGCAGTGTCGAAGGGCACCACACTATGTGTAACACAGTGGAGCGGTCGCGGCCGCCACTATGCTACGCACAGTGAGCGGCGGTTATGCCGTTCACCACTATGTGTACACACAGTGGGCGGCGCTACCGCCACTGTGTGTACGCACAACAGTGCCCAGAAAACCCCCCCTCCCCACACACTTCCTCCACTCCTCCCTCTTCAATGAAACCCTCCGCCATGCCACGGCCACCGTGCCCTAGTCCGTCGTACCTGCAATCACACATACTCCTAAAACAATGAAAAAAAAAGGGGGGGTTTAATAAACCCTAACCCATTTCGGGTTAGGGCATAAAATAATAAAAAAATGAAACAAAGAGGGAATATATAGAAATGCAACCCTAACCCAATTTTGGGTTAGGGTTAGCATTTTAGGATTAAGGGAATTCTTTATTTAAAAAGAATTTTAAATTAAAGATGGGAAATTAAAATTGGAGTTTTAAAATTTGATTTTAATATATATAATTGGGGTTGTTTTAATAATTGAATTATTATATGTTTTTATTCTTTAGGGAATTAAAATTTTAATATACTAAAATTAAAGTGGTTTAAAAAAAAAGAAGAGATAATATAGTTGGATACACTATACATTAAATCAATTAATTTATTTAATTAATCAATAGTTTTTCCTCAATTTAATTATGGACATTAGGTTATATTGTAAATTGGGAGAATTCAAAAAAAAGGGGGAATTGTAGATTAATTTTATGAACCATAGGCCTTTGTGCCGATTGGGCCAAAATAATTAAATCACCAAAATTAAGAGGATAGGAAACTTAGAATTGGCTTTAGCCTAATATCGGTTTTAGTGGGAAAATGGTGTTATAAAAATTTAAACCATATCGGTGGGATTTAAATATTAAATTTGCGTGTGCATCAATTAATTAATAGTATTGTCATTTCATGATTGGGAATGATTTAATACATCAAGATAACCCATTTATCCCTTGTTTTATTTTACGACAACTTAGTTAAGGAAATTGAGCTAGCTAACTGATCCGTGATACTAACTAATCTCCACCAAACAAGTCGCTCGTTCGAGTTGGTTAATTAACCCAACCTTAGTAAGTAAATGTATTTACATCCTAGATAAGACAAAACTCTAAATAAAGTTATGATATTGTAGGCTATGTTGCAAGTTCATGATGTCAAAAAAAAAATTTGTTGTTTTGTTTTTGTGCCCAAAAGTTGGGCACGACATTTTGGTATCAGAGCAAGGTTTCCGACACTAGGAACCTTTCTCCATTACGTTTCGCTTTAATCATTTTAATTAATCAAATATTTTTCCCAAAAAAAATATATATATATAAATATATGAAAATTAAATTATTTAATTAATTGTTTATTTATTTTGTTTTTGTTTTCTCATTAGGATGCCTCCGACTATGCGACAAGCTCGCAAGCGCGGAAGGGGTCCTAAGCATACACGTATGGCATGCAAGGATGTTGCTAGGGAGGAACCGGTTCCAGAAGGGAACCCAGAAGCACATCCCGAACCACCGGTTGACCCTAACCAAGACATCTTGCTAGCTCTTCAGAACTTGATTGGGATCATGCAGGATAGGCTTCTAGCAGTGGACCGTAATGCAGACAATCAGAACTCAGGGAGTCATAGGTCAGTAGAGAGGGAATGAAGTAGGAGTCCACCTCCTAATTCGATAGAGGGTGAGGTAGAGCATGAGCCGGAGTCAGTTCACCTGCCCGAACCACCCCCAGTAGCAGCACCTATGTACTTTGAGAGAACATGTTAGGAACCAGGAGACCTGATTAGAGAGGTTTTGCGCCTTCAACCACCATCTTTTGGAGGAACTACTGACGGAGTAGAGGCTGAGGCATGGCTTTTGAGCCTAGATCGGTGCTTCGCATTGCGATCTTATGAAAGAAATCTTAAGGCACGTGTTGCAGTCCACCTCCTTAGATCGACAGCCTCCACATGGTGGAAGCAGGAGGAATTCAAGTGCAGACTCACTGTAGATACCATCACATGGGAAATCTTCACAGAGAGGTTTAGAGAGAGGTACTTGTCAGAGCACTTCAGGTAGAGTAGGATTGATGAGTTCCATGACCTCCAGCAGAAGGGTCTCTCAGTGACCCAGTACGAGAGTAAGTTTATTGAGCTCCTACCTTATGTAGATTACCTGAAGGACGAGAAGCTACTCGTCAACTGATTTGTTAGGGGACTTAATGCTGGGATAGCAGGACCAGTGAGGATGGCCACTCCAAGGAGCCTTCAGGTTACCGTAGAGAAGGCCCTTATATCCGAGGAGATTCAGATTAGGCCACAGGACACGAGGGATCGGTTCCAGAACCAAAACCCAGCTCCCCAGTCTTTCAGGTTTCAGAAACCCCATTGGAAAGGCAACCACAGAAATGTTTCGGGGTCCTATAAACCCCCTCCTCCGCAGTAGTCACAACAGAATCAGAGACAAAGGCCTCCTCAAGGATAGCAGGGCTCCAGGCCCAAGCAATGGCAGTCATAGGGTCCCAGGCATGACCAGAGAGCACAAGGTACATACACACCCCCGACACGGGCTTAGCAGTCCTCCAGGGGTGGGTACAGTGGTTCTAGCTGAACAGGTGGGCATCCTTTTTCTAGGCCTCAGGGCGCACAGTTTCAGGCACGCGATGCTTGCTTCATGTGTGGAGCCATGGGGCACATGGCGAGAGAGTGTCCATAGGGACAGATGACAGGGAATCAGAGGATGGCAACATTAGAGCCTACAGTTGGGGACATGGGCAAGTCCCATAGAGTCTTCGCAGCAGTTGACAACCGCCAGGCAGAGCACCAGGCCACAGTCATCGAGGCTGCAAGTAAGATCAGAGGTAGCAGTATTTCTATATTATTTGACTCAGGAGCGACTGACTCCTTTATATCTCCATTGGTTGTGGAGCGTTGCGAGCTAGTGGCAGTAAGGCAAAGTGTCAGCTGGGAAGTGGAGTTAGCTTTAGGGGCTAGAGTGTCAGTGGATTCAGAGTTTAGGGGATGTCCGCTCCAGATTGGTAATACCACCACCTTAGTAGACCTTAGAGTTACGTCACTCGGATCTTATGGCATCGTACTTGGCATGGATTGGCTTTATGCCCACAGAGCCAAGATGGATTGTCGCTCAAAAAAGATCGAGTGTGAGGATGATCATGGTGCTCCCATAATAATCACTGGGATTCAGAGACCTGTGTCTCTTCCTATGATATCCGCTATGCAACTTAAGCGGAGCATGCGAAAGGGATACCATTTGTTTGCTATCATGATCAGTAACCGAAAGGAAGAAAATGAGAAGGAACCTTCTATAGATGACCATCCCATCCTTGAGGCATTTGTAGATGTGTTTCCAGCTGAGCTACCGGGCATGCCGCCTAGCAGGGAGATTGACTTCCACATAGATTTGGTACCAGGAGACGAGCCAATTTCAAGAGCACCTTATAGGATGACCACTCACGAGCTTAATGAGCTCAAGATGCAGCTAGAGAAACTCTTAGAGAAGGGTCACATCTGTCCTAGCATCTCCCCTTGGGGCGCACCAGTCATCTTCGTGAAGAAGAAAGACAGATCCCTTCGGTTATGCATGGATTACAAGCAACTAAATAAAGTAACCATCAAGAACCGCTATCCCTTGCCGAAGATCGACGACTTGTTTGATCAGCTTCAAGGTGCTAAAGTATTTTCCAAAATAGACCTAAAGTCAGGATATCATCAGTTGAGAATTGTGGAAAGTGATATCCACAAGACCGTGTTTCACACCAGATATGGCCACTATGAGTTCACTGTGGTCCCATTCGGTCTTACGAATGCTCTAGCTATATTCATGAGTCTCATGAATGGGGTATTCCACACCTTCCTCGACCGATTTGTGATAGTGTTCCTCGATGACATATTGATCTATTCCTGAAATGAGCAGGAGCATGAGGAGCATTTGAGGCAGGTTTTGCAGTGTTTGAGGGACAACCAGTTGTTCGGCCAGTTTGTCGAAGTGTGCTTTCTTTAGATCAGAGGTCAAGTACCTAGGGCATGTTATATCCGGTGATGGGATCTTAGTTAACCCATCAAAGATTAGAGCCATCATGGATTGGCTGGCGCCTACCAGTGTGACAGAGGTCAGGAGATTCATGGGTTTAGCAGGATACTACAGACGCTTTGTTAAGGGATTTTCTCGAGTTGCACACCCCATCACATCCCTCCAGTGAAAAGGGAAGAAATTTGAGTGGTCAGAGAAGTGTGAGAGGGCTTTTCGGGATCTAAAAAGGGCACTTACTAGTGCACCTATTCTTATTGTGCCAGACCCCACGACTGACTTCATGGTATGCACGGATGCTTCCTTAGATGGATTGGGAGCCGTTCTTATGCAGGAGGGTAGGGTTATAGCATACGAGTCTAGGAAACTTAAGACTCATGAGCTTAACTACCCTACGCATGACCTAGAGCTTGCAACAGTTGTACATGCACTTGTGAGGTGGAGACACTTCCTCTTAGGCCATCACTTCGAGCTTCATTCAGACCATTAGAGTTTGCAGTACATCTTCACCCAGCCTAACCTTAATGCACGTCAGAGGAGATGGATGGAGTTCCTTTGTGAGTATGATTTTGATGTTCATTACATCAAAGGAAAGGAGAATGTGGTCGCAGATGCCCTAAGCAGGAGACGACATGAGGTTTACACCATATCCATGAGCACAGATTTGAGAGACCGTATTTTGCAGCGATTGCCAGAGGATGATTTGTATCTAGAGGTTTTTCAGAGGATCCATAATCAGGAGACCCTGGAAGGGAAGTTTGTGGACTACTCTTTAGAGTCCGATGGTTTATTACACCATAGAGGGCACATTTATGTACCCTCTCCTGGGGGTTTGCAAGATTTCATTATCATGGAGGCTCATAGAGCTCCTTATGCAGCGCATCCTGGGGTTAAGAAGATGCATGCTGACTTGAGGCAGTTATATCATTGGCTAGGAATGCGGCAGCTTATCGCCGAGTTAGTAGCCCGATGCCTTGAGTGTCAGAGAGTCAAGGCGGAGCACTGCCATCCAGGTGGGTTACTCCAGTCCCATGCTATACCAGAGTGGAAGTGGGATACTATATCCATGGACTTCATCATTGGTCTTCCTATGTCATCTTGTCGCCATGATGCTATCTTGGTGACAGTTGACAAATTGACCAAAGTAGCCCACTTCTCACCAGTCCGGACTACCTTCACAGCTCCAATAGTGGCACAGGTGTTCTTGCGAGACATTGTTAGGCTTCATGGTGTCCCACGCAAGATTATTTCTGATAGGGATTCTCTCTTTACTTCTTCCTTTTGGAAGGCATTACAGGCAGCATTGGGCACCAAGCTCAACTTCAGCACAACCTATCATCGAGAGACAGATGGACAGACAGAGTGGGTTAACCAGGTGTTAGAGGATATGCTCCGCATGTATGTCATGGATCATCAAACCCGATGGGAGGAGTACCTGTATTTAGTAGAATTTGCCTATAATAATGGGCATCACACTTCTTTGGGGATGCCACCTTTTTAGGCTTTGTACGGCAGACCATGCAGGACACCTTTGAGTTGGGACCGTATTAAGGATAGAGTGGCCATAGGCCCTGAGATGGTCCGTGATATGGAGCAATAGGTAATTTTGATTAGACAGTGCCTTAGAGAGGCACAGGATAGGCAGAAGAAATATGCAGATGCAAAGAGGATAGACCGGAGTTACATGGTTGGGGACAGAGTTTTTCTGAGAGTGCGACCGCATAAGAGTCCAATCTACTATGGAAAGGGTTCTAAGCTTGCACCTCGCTTTGTTGGACCTTTTGAGATCCTTGAGAGAATAGGACCAGTTGCTTATCACCTAGCTTTGCCACCTAGCCTATCACGCATCCACGATGTGTTTCATGTGTCAGTTTTGAGAAAATATATCTATGATGAGTCTCATATTTTAGATTGGGATGCCTTGTAGGTGGAGTCAGATGGGAAGCTAGCCTTGGAGCCCATTCGCATTTTGGCTCACCAGACATTGGCCCTTCAAGGTCGAGAGCTAGACCAGGTTAGGGTTCAGTGGGATTGCTATGATGAGGTCACAGCTTCATGGGAGGATGCAGCACATATGAGATCATAGTACCCTCATCTTTTTGATGAACTCCAGGAGGACGTTCATGCCTAGAGGGGGAGGGTGTGAGGCCCTACCCCGACCCATCCTATGTCTTCCACTATTTTCATTTTGGAACTATTTTGGATGCTAGTTTTGACACACTATGGATAGAGAACTTTACATGGTCCCACGATTTTGGTAACATTGATATATATGGATGCTTCATTTCTATGCCCTGTGGATTATAGAATATTATATGATTCTAGATTAGGGTAATATTGTGATGATGTAGGTTATTATCTGAATTTTAGGATTTGTTATAATGTTAGAAATATGTTTGCATATCTTGTAGATGGATCAAATTTTGAGGATTATGATGAATTGCTTTGATTTGTGACAAATCATATTTTATAATGGCAAGTCTTTGCAGAATGAATGTATTGTATTCTGATTATGTGTTATATATTATATGAGGCTATTTGGGAAGTACTAATGTTTAAATTGAGATGTGCAAGAAATTATCCATGTGACCATGGAAATATTATGGAGAATCAAACCTAGGCCAATATGTGCTAGTAAAACCAGGTGTTGTCTATTTGGAGAGACAACACCCCGTATGTATTGTATTTTATTCGTAAATGTAAAATGTTGCATGAGTGTAAATTGTATTCACTGAATTGTTTAAATTGTTTAAAGGGCAATTGCCACGTGTGTATTGTGATGTGGAATTATTTTGTTGTGTCACTTGACACCTATGTAGTATGTTGTGTTGGCAATTTGTCATGTCACCTTTTTGGAGAGTTTTATTTTTGTTAATTGTCATATCTCCTAATTGTCCTTGAAGGAACCAAGAAATCTAGGTTAGTGAGCCACAAGGAAGGTCAACTCAAAGTTGACCCGTAGGTTAACTTCAGGTGGACTTTCTGAAGGTCAAATCAACTCCTAGAGTCAATTTTAGAGCATTTCTATTAGGCCTCATGGGGTACCTATGGGTGAAGGCCAAAATTGGCCATGTGTCTTTCCCTTAGGACTTGTTTAACCACCCAAAAAAGTGGTTTTCCCAAGATGGACGAATTCCATCTATGGGAGTGCCCTCCTTGGTAGGAGAACCTTCCTGAAGGGAGTAATCCCTCTTCCCATTTTATTTCCCTTCTCTAGACACCTAGGTTAGGGAGTGTGTAAGACCTAGGGAAGACCAACCCAATGGGGGATCCCTCACTCTATCCAAGAGGTTGGAAGGAGTGAGAGAGGCCTTCTTAGGCTAAGAATGCAAGCTTAGTGAGCTAATCACCCACTCTCCATCCTTGGAGATTTTTGGAAAATTTTGGAAGAAAATCAGTTTTTTGTTTAGGATAGCAGATTTGGGGGCTAAGGATTTGCAGAAAAGAATTAGAGGATTGGGCAGCTCTTCATCAAGCTTTCCCTTAGATTTTCCCTTGGCAGGTCAAGGTTGGTGTTATCTTTTCCCCTCTTGTATAAATGTAAAAATGCAATAGATTGTTTGAATGGAAATTGCTGTAACTCTTTGTTTGTGTTGTAATTTTAAAAATTATGTGTTTCTTGTTTATTGTTGTTTTATGTAATGTTGTGTTTGGGAAATGTTCAAGACCCTCTTTTCCTTGGGAGGAAAGATGGTCTTGGGGGTGGAAGGAGTATGACAACCCATAGGGTGAGAGGCTCTCATTTTGAGAGTGATCTCAAGGGTCTGTCCATGAGACCCTTGCTGCCTTTCTTTTTTGTTATTTCTACTTGGGCATCATAAGGGGTGCAAATATGGCATGGTTGCCTTTTTGGGGGTCATAAGTGTGTAGGGATTAAGGATGAATTCTAGTTATGCATTCATGGGTGCCATGAGTTGGCTGTAGGTTTTATTTAGCAGATTTCTCCCCTAGGGTACTTGGTCCACTTCCACCCTAGCAAGGCATCACATTTTGTGATGGAGTTTCAGCTTGGGAAGGGATGTGTTTGTTGTGTTGATTTGTATTCCCTTTTGCTTGTTGTATTGCTTGGTTGTTACCCCATCTAGGTTTTGATTCTCTAAGCTCGAGGGTGGCTTCTGGTAAGCCTAGGCTGGGAGGTGAGTATCCCATGCTCACAGCCCTAAAAATTTTACATGCAGTTGGCTTGGGACAAAGACTAGGAGTTGCAGATTTGTTTGGTTGCAGATATTTCTATTTAGATTCAGGTTTCTATTTAGATATAGAAAAGCAAAGAAAGAAAATGTAATTTTATGATTTGTAGCAAAAAAAAAAATGTATATGTAAATAAAAAGCTTTAGGGTGTTTTCTTTTATCCTCTGTATAAAGATTAGGAATGAAAAGATTGGTTAGTTTATTCACCCATTTTATATATGGGCCATTGTAAATTAATAATCTATGAGCAATGTGATCTTTATTTAAAAAATTGATGCCTATTATGTTGCTGTAGACTACATATAAATCTTGTCTAAAAAAAGAGGGTCTGTTAACTTGTTTATTTACTACAATATTAAAGAAAAAAAAGAAAGAAAAGCATTAGGTTTCATTATTTACTTGCATGGTTTAAATTACTATTATTTTATTGTTTAGACATAGTTGGAAGGGATCTGGTATCTTTACATTGCTGAAGAAAGCATGATGTATGACTGTTAAAAAAAAGGAAAAAAGGGAAGAAAAATAAGTTCATTCATAATGCTGTTAAAAGACTAAAATCAGAATGTCTAGATGTTGAAATCTCAAATAATATAAGGGTTTCCAGCCCTATTGTCTTATCATTTATTGAATATATCTATAAATATATAGGTATATATATATATTGAAAATATATATACACTTATATATATATAGATATATATATATAAATTCCTTTATGTGTTTATTCCTGCAACAAAAAGAGAAGGAGACATATTTTGCCCCTGTGTATCCCTGTTAAAAAAAAATATATATATATATATAAAGTATTGCATGCTGCTGTGTTAAAAATATTGCAAAATAAACTTCCTAATCCTAACTATATATATATATATATATATATATATATATATATATATATTCCTGCATCTAAAAACATACTCTGTGGATGCCTTTAGAAAAATATATACATATATGTTATGTTCTGATCATAGTAGTATTTATATGTATATATAAATATATATATACAAATATATATATATATACATTTACATATTCATATATGATTATGTGCACCATATATATATATATAAATATATATATTGGATATTTTTAAAAAAAACCCATCATATACAAATTTAAACCACGAAATATTAAAATATATTAAAAAAAAAAATGTGGGAAAACACGGGCACCGAGCCGCGGGCCACTGTGTGTAACACAGTGGATGGCCACGACCGAGCCACTGTGCTACACATAGTGGCCGGCGCCGAAGGGCACCGCACTATGTGTAACACAGAGGAGCGGTCGCGGCCGCCACTGTGTGTATACACAGTGGGCGGCAGTTATACCATCCGCCACTATGTGTACACACAGTGGGTGGCACTACCGCCACTGTGTGTACGCACAGCGGCACCCGGAAACCCCCCCCCCCCCCCCCGCGCACTTCCTCCGCTCCTCCCTCTTCAATGAAACCCTCCAGCATGCCACGGCCGCCATACCCTAGTCCGTCGTACCTGCAATCACACATACTCCTAAAACAATGAAAAAAAAAAAAAAGCGGGTTTACTGAACCCTAACCCATTTCGGGTTAGGGCATAAAATAATAAAAAAATGAAACAAAGAGGGAATATATAGAAATGTAACCCTAACCCAATTTCGGGTTAGGGTTAACATTTTAGGATTAAGGGAATTCTTTATTTAAAAAGAATTTTAAATTAAAGATGGGAAATTAAAATTGGAGTTTTAAAATTTGATTTTAATATATATAATTGGGGTTGTTTTAATAATTGAATTATTATATGTTTTTATTCTTTAGGGAATTAAAATTTTAATATACTAAAATTAAAGGGGTTTAAAAAAAAAGAAGAGATAATATAGTTGGATACACTATACATTAAATTAGTTAATTTATTTAATTAATCAATAGTTTTTCCTCAATTTAATTATGGACATTAGGTTATATTGTAAATTGAGAGAATTCAAAAAAAAGGGGGAATTGTAGATTAATTTTATGAACCATAGGACTTTGTGCCGATTGGGCCAAAATAATTAAATCACCAAAATTAAGAGGATAGGAAACTTAGAATTGGCTTTAGCCTAATATCAGTTTTAGTGGGCAAATGGTGTTATAAAAATTTAAACCATATCGGTGGGATTTAAATATTAAATTTGCGTGTGCATCAATTAATTAATAGTATTGTCATTTCATGATTGGGAATGATTTAATACATCAAGATAACCCATTTATCCCTTGTTTTATTTTATGACAACTTAGTTAAGGAAATTGAGCTAGCTAACTGATTCGTGATACTAACTAATCTCCACCAAACAAGTCGCTCGTTCGAGTTGGTTAATTAACCCAACCTTAGTAAGTAAATGTATTTACATCCTAGATAAGACAAAACTCTAAATAAAGTTATGATATTGTAGGCTATGTTGCGAGTTCATGATGTCAAAAAAAAAATTTGTGGTTCTGTTTTTGTGCCCAAAAGTTGGGCACGACACTACCAAGCAGCAAAGATGACACACCAAGTGAAACGTGTTACTAGCTACATTGAACCTGGACAGGCATATGAAAATGTGTTACAAGACCGAGGCACATCCAACCTTTATTACATTGGAAATTGCACTAGAAGATTGTGTTTGATTTTAAGGACAATCTAACCAATGAAATATTTTGTTTAGTTATTCATTCAAGGAATCTTGTTTGTAAGATTGAAGCAATGAATTGGATCACCGTTTTAAGAGATCTATTTATATGGCATGAGTGAAGTGTATGTATGCATGAAGGAAGACTGTTACAGAGACACAAAGGTCACCGAGAAGGTTTTCAGAGAATAGTCGAAGAACAAAGTAAATAGAAGGGTTTACCAAGTTACTATATGGGTTACCGAGGTATGCTATAAGCAAGGTAATCTATTCTGAGCACATAGAATCTACTATAACATTTCAGATGTAAAGTTGCAGATATTTGTAATGATTTTATTGTAATATTGTGAAGTTGAAAAAGAAACCTTTAATAGGGTAAAAGACTCTAATCAAGTCTATAAATTGTAAAGCCTCTAACTAGGTGCAGCATTTAGAATAAATGTTGTAAAATCCTTTAGCAAGGTAGATCTAATAGATCTTGTTACTCCTAATAGGGTAGGCTATCAGAAATAGCTAAAATGTAGATCTAATCAAGCATTCTTTAATATTGCAGTAGTGAAGTTGTGGGTGTCATCCCCACCGTAGTTTTTCTCTCTAACCAAGAGTTTCTGCGTAACCAACATATATGTGTTATGGAGTGAATCATGTATGATTGTTATCTATTTGTTTTAAATTTATTTTATGTTACTGCACTATTCTATTTATGCATAACAATAAGGTTATTATTCAAGAAAAGTTTTGAAGTACTAATTCACCCCTTGCCTCTCAGTACATTAGCTTTCCATATTGGGCCTAACAATTGGTATCAGAGCTTGAATCTTGGAAAAGGGTTTAACTACCTAACGAGAAAGATCTTATCAATGGAAGGCTATAAACAATCTCGGAGGATTGAGTATCTGCAAGAAGAACTGGATCATGCTAATCAAGTGATTACAGACATGCAAAGGCAAGTGCAAAAATCTCTGAAAGTAAGAAAAAGATTATCTGATGACTTGCAGGATTCTCAAGAGTTAGTGGAACAAATTGAGACATCATTTGAGAATAGTATATCTGAAGAAACTGAAGAAATGATTGGAGTATTGAAAGAAAATAACAAAGCATTGGCTGATCAACTAAAAGCAATGAAAAGAGAACATGAACATTTCAGTACACAGATGAGTGAAAATCTAGATGCATGAAGGATAACAGAGGATAAAGCAAGAGATCTACAAAGAGAGAAACAACAACTTGAAGTCTTAGTATCTGATAAGAATGATGAAATCATAAGGTTAACTGGGATTCAACAAAATATGATAGATCAACTAGGTTATGCACATCATGAAGCAATTATGAAGAATGATGAAAATCAAGCATTGAAACTTGAAGTATCAAGGTCGACCAATGAACTTAAAATAGAGAAGAAATCCAAAGAAATATTGAAGAAAATTTATGAAGCATAAAAGATGTTGGATGACAAACTGATTACAAGAAGACCCGACAAAGATGTAGTACTTAGTTACAAAGGAAAAGAATCTACCGAGAAAGGAATTCATACTACCGAGAGAGGAGAGTCATCAAAGCAAGCTAGAAACAGGAATAACATCAAAAGAAAGAAGCCTATTTGTTACTACTATGGAAATCAAGGTCATATTGCCAACATATGCCAAATCAAAAAAGGTAAGCAACCAAATATCACTAAGTCCAATTATTATTGTTACAATTGCAATAAATATGGTCACACATCTAATCAATGTAGGACAAAGTCTTTTAACAACTATCAGAAGGCAAAATTCAAAGGGTTTTGTAAAAACTGCAGTAGATATGGACATAGTACAAAGAAGTGCTAGCTTAAGCAAAAGAACCACATGTGGTTTGCACACCGAACAAACACTAGAGGTTACCGAACTCACACAAATCCTTACCAACAATATGCAATAGTACATTGGGATTACAATACAAGGATATGGTGTGAATGTTGTGGAAGATATGGACATATAAGTGCCAACTTTTTTATAAGGTTTGGAATAAACAACCGAAGATCATGGAGAAATCTTGGTATGGCATGTTTTCATTGTCACAAAATTGGACATTTAGCTGGAGATTGTAAAGATCAACCTAGAGGAGACACTGAAGAGATAAAAGAAAAATTAAAGATGATTTGGAAAAAGAAGGAAATCATGTCAAATGAAGAAAGCACCTTACATACCGAGTTAGGTGCACCTATTCCAAATTAATCAGAAAAGGTATGAAGGGACTGCATTCTCTGAAGGTTAAAATCATAACAGTTCCTATTCTATTATGTACTAAATTCAAAATCTGCATAGTTAAGATGCATTAGTAAGTTTGAAATTCTATCAAAAGTACTTTACAGGAAACTTGTCAAGTCAGTGAATACAGGAAGCTTGTCAAGTCGGTAAGTGAAGGAAATTTGGTTACTTGGTTAAAATGAAAAAAGGAGTAAATCAGTTAAAGGTGAAGCGAGTGCATTAATGTTTTTGACCTAACCTGCATGGAGCCTGATAAGGTATTTTTGTAGTCATTTTCAATCACCATGTTTTTGAAAGAACAGAGTAGAGCAAATCAAGGCGATCAAACCTCATTCAAAGCGAATCCAAGGTATTTACATCAAATCTCATCACACTATTAAGCTAGTTTACCGATCTTGTCAAATTGCTACTATCTATTGAGTGTGAAGTGTTTTCCATTTGTAAACTATCAAACCCTAAGGATAGTTTTCTAGTTTTATTTGAAATTTACAAATGGCACCCAAGATCCAAGATCCCATAGTTGTCAAGAATGTAGAGAAGCCCACACTGAAATACTCTTTGACTCCTAAAGTCGCCTCTGAACCGGATGACAAAACTACCTTTTCACTCATCTCGGATCGAGTCTTGTTAGTTGAAGATGTTAGATTCTTCACCAAATGCCATGTTGAAGAACTCAGTCATGTTGAGATAAGTGACACATATGATGAGCTATGTACCAATGGCAAAATGGATAGCAAGTACGAGCATATCAAAATCAAGGGATTAACTGAAGCCCTAACCTATCCCCATGTGTTCAAGCCCCTGTGGGTTAAGTTTCTTTTGAGTAGAGTTCATGATGATTTCATGTGGCTAGAAGAGAAACCATTAAAAATCACTAAGGAAATCATTCATGTGATCACCAGTTATCCTATCTTTGATCATGCATGAGCACAGAAGATGATATCACAGAAGGAGTTAATCAATTTAACTAGAGTAGAATCTAATTACCGAGGACTGAAACTAAACAATGTCACTGATGCAGAACTTAAGTTTGCCATTAGAGTAGTTGGTTACTATTTCTTCCAATCAGCAAGGGAAAATAGTGTACCCTATGCCACAATTGACTTAGCTTATAAAATAGTGAAAAAGGGAATGAAAGTTGATTTATGTGAAGTGTTATTGAAGAACTTGTTTGAGAACCTGAACACAATAAGGAAGCCAAAGAAGAATAACTCAGCAAATACACTGAAGTTTGGTTCACTTCTTGTATGCATGTTTTTCTATTTTGAGAAATTATTTCCATTAGTCGGTAAAGTAGTTTGGGAGCTACACCGACCAATCACCCATCAAATTAATGACTTTATTAAGAAATTGGGAGATAATTTCAATGATATCATGGATGACTACTTTAGAAAATTTCAAGAGAAGATGCACAATAGGTACCGGATTCCACCCCAGCTGGTAGAGAAATATAAGGATGATATATGCTTTAAGGTAGACACTGATTACTGTTATGTGAATGTTGTGGAACCAAGGACTCAATAATTGCCACCAATGGGTTATGAGATTGACTATGATATCACACAACAACAAATTGATACATTTCTTACACTGCCAAGGCATGCTACCAAACTGAGGTATGGAACTTATGAAGAAGTTAAGGAAAAGGTAAAAATGAGCATTGTAGTACCTAAAGCTACAAGAAAGGCTACAAAGATGATTAAGGCATTATCTGAGAAATTTAGAGAAGAATCTTCCTCCACACCTATCAAAGGTACTCTTGCCATCATCGAAGAGGAATCAGAAGCTCAAGAGGAAGCAATAACATTGAGCACCGAATTACCTAAGGGTAAATTATTGAAAAGAAAGAAACAGGACATTCCAAAGGCCCTACTAACTCCTCCAAAAAAGAAGCCTAATACAAGAGCATCAGGTAAATCACCAAGTAAGAAACAAAAGAGTGTTACTGCTCCCAAGGTAACCAAGACCTACAAGAAATATACTTGGAGACTCATCTTGGCAAAAGAGTCTAGTGATACAGAATTTGAGGATGCCAACAAATTCTAGATTGTCAAAAGCAAGAAGGTAAATATAAATAGTGTTGAAAACTTTTGTGCCAATCTAAAAGATATCGTGGATTTGGTTCTTTTAGATATGTCAAGTATGAGACTAGGAATAATGATGAGAAGAGACAAATTGAAGAAGCTGTCATTTGTACACTTCTAAAGTTTTGGCTAGCTCCATTGGAACTAGTAAAGTCACTTCCAAATGAAATTTACTTTCATATTGATAACAGGTGGAAATATGCAATGGACTCAGAGAAACAAATCAGAGAAAGAAGTCTAGTCCATCTATTTCCTGATATGTCTATGGCAGAAATTAAAGAACACTTGACAACCTACAATTCTAAATTTCTTGTCAAACAAAGAGCCTTAAAATTGATGAATGGGCTATATATCGATGTAGAAAATTAGACAAAAGCAAAATGGCAGGAAATATTCAAAATAAAAGATGTCGGTGAACAATCTAAAGTGGAAATCATTGATGTCATCAAACAAGATCCTGATGTCACCGAGCACGGTCCTGACACTATCGAGTAAGACCCGACTGACACTATTCAAATTGATGAAGATGTCATGGATACAGATGAATAGGAGTAGGAGATGATAGAAGGAACTACATATGCAAAACTTGTATCTAGTGAATCCATGTTAGTACAAGTTCAGCCTTATCCACCGATCACTCAACCTATCTCTACCAAAGGTCCTAAGGATATAGCACAAGGCACCAAAGGTCACCAGTCTGAAGTAGCAGAAGAAAAGACCTCTCAAGCACCGTCAAGCACTAAAAATGTAGTAGCTGAGACACCCAGTACTAAAACACTAAAAGACACCACAATAGCTACAGGAACCGACCAAAGTGTTGCCTCGACTGAGCAACCTACCGAGGGTCAGTAAGCCTCACAAGCTATTGTCTTAGTCCACCCGACCAAAGGTAAAGAGAAGAAGGTGAAAAAGAATAGTTTTAATGTTGATTTGACTAAACTGATAGTGTTCCCCAATGTGGATATATAAAAATTAAAGGGGCAAGCACTTGTTGATTTCGGTGAACTGTGCAAAGCAAAGGCCAAACAAGAAAAATAGATGGCCATTCAAAAGAAGAATAAAGTACTTCAAAAGGTAAAGAAAGTGCTAATAGATATGCTACCTTCAGCTACAGTGTCAATCGATGCAACCATCCACATTAAACTGGATGAACTCCTTAATCAAATAGAAACATCTGGAGTTGATGCATCTAAGTACTTGAGCAAGCTAAAAGACAAAGAGCTTACTGCAAAAATGATAGAAGAAGTACAAAAACCTCTAGCTATTGGCAAAGTCAAACTTGTCAAATTCATTGCTGAGTTATCCCCTCAACTCAAGCATATTCTTTATTTATTTCTGAAACTTTGCACATTTTCTATATTCATTAAAGATATCAAGAATAAAACTAATGCAATTGAGAAAGAGATCATCGATCTCTCAAATAAGTTGACCATAGAGCCAAATTCAGTTCACAATTTTTATACCAAGCTTCAATAGCTCATGGCTCAACAACTGGAACTGAGAAATGAACATAAGATCTAGATGGATATAATGACACTCTAGACATTATTCCTTCCTCATCTTTCATCAATTCAAGAATAGATTAACCGAGCTACATGCCTATCCACTACACAAGAGGGAAGCACTCTTGATGGCTTAATATCCCTATTGCCTAATATTCAAGCACAAAATTCTTTAATGGAAAGTGTCAAATATGCACTCTCTATCGCACTCATCGACGCCCAGAAGAAGTATAAATCTATTTTTGATCAGTTATCACCCCCTGATGGAAATTGAGTTTTTGATGTTTGTCAAAAAGGGGGAGTGATACTATATAGGGGGAGTAATATAATATATTTGGGGAGTAATACAGTTTTGGTAATACAGTTTTGTAATACAGTTTTGATATAGTATTTAGAGTATTGTATACAAGGGGAGTATACTGAGTAGAGTATGAAGAGTATCCAAGAATAGTAAGCAGAGCACATAAGCACAGAACCGAGCATGCACAAAAATCAGAGTTATGTACATTTAATGATAAGGGGAGTATATCTGAATATACTATTTCATTGACTATTGTATTTACTGTTATGTATAGTCATTTTGCAAAGTATATAGATTTTTGAGTTATGACTTTGAAAGTAGTTTTTGTCAAACATCTCAACTAATGTCAAAAGGGGATATTTTTACTACTTATCAAATTGCCATTAGTTTTTATATTCAAAGTCATACTATATATTCTAGTCAGTTAACACTGCTGAATCATGCAGTCGGTACACATAGAGAAGTCGGTATGCACAGTCTAGTCGGTTACAGAGGAAAGTAGTCACAGAATGCAGTATACACCAAGCTATCTACCGAGTATCTTTTTGAGACTACTGAGTAGCAAAGATGACACACCAAGTTGACATACACCGAGTGAAACGTGTTACCAGATACATTGAACTTAGACATGCATATAAAAATGTGTTACAAGATCGAGGCACATCTAACCTTTATTACATTGGAAATTGCACCAGAAGATTGTGTATGATTTTAAGGACAATCTAACCAATGAAATATTTTGTTTAGTTATTCATTCGAGGAATCTTGTTTGTAAGATTGAAACAATGAATTGGATCACTCTTTTAAGAGATCTATTTATACAACATGAGTGAAGTGTATGTATGCATGAAGGAAGACTATTACAGAGACACAAAGGTCACCAAGAAGGTTTTCAGAGAACAGTCAAAGAATAGAGTAAATAGAAGGGTTTACCGAGTTACTATATGGGTTATCGAGGTATGCTATAAGCAAGGTAATCTATTCTGAGCATATAGAATCTGTTATAACATTTCAGATGTAAAGTTGCAGATATTTGTAATGATTTTATTGTAATATTGTGAAGTTGAAAAAGAAACCTTTAACAGGGTAAAAGACTCTAATCAAGTCTATAAATTGTAAAGCCTCTAACCAGGTGCAACATTCAGAATAAATGTTGTAAAATCCTTTAACAAGGTAGATCTAATAGATCTTGTTACTCCTAATAGGGTAAGCTATCAAAAATAGCTAAAATGTATCTCTGACCGAGCATTCTTTATTATTGCTGTAGTGAAGTTGTGGGTGCCATCCCCTCCACAATTTTTCTCTCTAACCAAGAGTTTCTGCGTAACCAAAATATGTGTTATGTTGTGAATCATGTATGATTGTTATCTATTTGTTTTAACTTTATTTTATGTTACTGCATTATTCTGTTTATGCATAACAGTAAGATTACTATTCAAGAAAAGTTTTGAAGTACTGATTCACCCCTCCCCTCTCAGTACATTAGCTTTCCATATTGGGCCTATCATTCCTTCCTTTTCCAAATCATTTTTAATTTTTCTTTTATTTCTTCAGTGTCTTTTCTAGGTTGATCTCTGCAATCTCTAGCTAAGTGTCGTACTTTGTGACAATGAAAACATGCCATACTAGGATTTCTCCATGATCTTCGGTTGTACATACCAAACATTATAAAATAGTTGGCACTTATATGTCCATATCTTCCATAACATTCACAACATATCCTTGTATTTTAATCCCATGGTACTACAGAATACTGTCGGTAAGGATCTGTGTGAGTTCGGTAACCTCTAGAATTTTCTCGATGTGCATACCACATATAGTTCTTTTGCTTAAACCAACACTTCTCGGTACTATGTCCATATCTATTGCAGTTTTTACAAAAACCTTTCAATTTTGCCTTCTGATAATTGTTAATAGACTTTATCCTACATTGATTAAATGTGGGACCATATTTATTGCAATTGCAACAATAACCATTGGACTTAGTGACATTCCATTGCTTACCTTTTCTGATTTGGCATATGTTGGCAGTGTGACCTTGATTTCCACAGTAGTTGCAAATAGACTTCTTTCTTTTGATGTTTTTCTTATTTCCAGCTTGCTTTGATGATTCTCCTCTCTTAGTAGTATGAATTCCTTTCTCAGTAGATACTTTTCCTTTGTAACTGAGTCCTACATCTTTGTTGGGTTGTCTTGTATTTAGTTTCTCATCCAACATCTTTGATGCTTCATAACTCTTCTATAGTGTTTCTTTTGATTTCTTCTTTGTTTCAAGTTCATCGGTTAACCTTGATACTTCAAGTTTGAATGCTTGATTGTCATCATTCTTCAGAATTGCTTCATGATGTGCATAACCTAGTTAATTTGATAGGTTTTGTTGAAATCCAGTCAGCCTTGTGATTTCATCATTCTTATCAGATATTAAGACTTCAAGTTGTTGTCTCTCTCTTTGTAGATCTATTGCTTTATCCTTAGCTATCCTCAATGCATCAAGTTTTTTAGTCATCTGTGTGTTGAAATGTTCATGTTCTCTTTTCATTTCTTTCAGTTGATCAGCCAGTGCTTTGTTCTTTTCTTTCAATACTCCAATCGTTTCCCCAGTTTCTTCAGATATGCTGTTCTCAGATGATGTCTCAATTTGTTCCACTAACTCTTGAGAGTCCTACAAATTATCAGATAATCTTCTTCTCACAGTCAGAGATTTTTGCATTTTCCTTTGGATGTCTGGAATCACTTGATTAGCATGATCCAGCTCTTCTTGCATATACACAATCCTCCAAGATTGTTTATAGCCTTCCATTGATAAGATCTTTCTCTTTAGGTAGTTCAACCCTTTTCCAAGATTCAAGCTCTAATACCAATTGTTAGGCCCAATATGGAAAGCTAATTTACTAAGAGAGGAGGGGTGAATCAGTACTTCAAAACTTTTCTTGAATAATAACTTTACTATTATGCATAAACTGAATAGTGCAAAAACATAATATAAAGCTAAAACAAATAGATAACAATCATACATGATTCAATCCATAACACACATATTTTGGTTATGCAGAAACTCTTGGTTAGAGAGAAAAAATGTGGTGGGGATGGCACCCACAACTTCACTACTACAATAATAAAGAGAGCTCAGTTAGAGCTACATATTTAGCTATTTCTGATAGCTTACCCTGTTAGGAGTAATAAGATTTATTAGATCTACCTTGCTAAAGGATTTTACAACACTTCATCTAAATGCTGCACCTAGTTAGAGGCTTTACAATTTATAGACTTGATTAGAGTCTTTTACCCTATTAAAGGTTTCTCTTACAACTTCAAAATATTACAATCAAATTATTACAAATATCTGCAACTTTACATCTGGAATGTTATAGCAGATTCAATGTGCTTAGAATAAGATTACCTTGCTTATAGCATACCTCGGTAACCCATATAGTAACTCGATAAACCCTTCTGTTTACTCTATTCTTCGACTATTCTCTGAAAACCTTCTCGATGACCTCTGTGTCTCTGTAATAGTTTTGTTACACTCATGCACACACCTCTTTAACTCTTAACTCATGCTATATAAATAGATCTCTTATGATAGTGATCCTTTCATTACTTTGATCTTACAAACATGATTTATTGAATGAATAACCATGCAAATTATTTCATTGGTTAGATGACCTCAAAATCATACACAATCTTTAAGTGCAATTTCCAATGTGATAACGGCTAGATGTGCCTCGATCTTGTAACACGTTTTCATATGCATGTCCAGGTTCAATGAATCTGGTAACACGTTTCACTTGGTTTATATCAACTCGGTGTGTCATCTTTGTTGCTCGGTAAACATGAAATGATACTCAGTAGACAGCTTGATGTATACTGCGTTCTATGACTGCTTTGTTCTGTAACCGACTAGACTGTGCATACCGACTGAATATCTCAGTAATAGATAACCGGCTAGAGTATATAGTATAAATTTGACATAAAAATAATGGAAATCTGATAAGTAGTAACACAAACAACCTCATCCATTTGATAGGTCTTTGAATTGCCTTTCTAAAGCCTGTAAAAAATCAAAATTTCAATAAGAAACAGAAACATTATGCCATTTTAGTAAACTATGGTTTTTATGTTGAGAAAAACAGATATCTGATTTGAAAAAAGTATGGCATCACAATAGTGACATTAAAAATTGGTTATCCGATTTGGTTTGGTATTACCAAACCAAATTCAAATTTTGGCCGACCCAAACAAAAAGTCAAAGCCGATTTTGGCGTGTTTGGAAAGGTTTAAAATGCTTTTGTTTTCTATTGCCACTTTTTGGCCTCCCATGAACTTGCACATATCCTGAGTCAAGAAATTAAAGTAAGGAGGACAATAAAAGACAAGATCAAAGAAAAAGAACATGAGATATTTAAACTGAATCAAGAGGTTGGAACCTTGATTACTTACCTTCCAGAGGAAAGAGAATAAAAATAAGAAATAAAGCTTGATCTTGATATGGAAATGTCTTATAGAGAGACTATTATGAAGCAGAATGACGATCTTACTAAATAACTTCCCGATGCAAATGAGACACTTGCTAAGTTCAATAGAAGTTCTACCATGCTTGATGAATAGATCCATTCTAAGAACATGAATGGTGATACATATGATTAGGATACTCTAAATTTGAGAAAGGAGAGCCTTCTGTTACTAAGGACAACATGCATGAAGGTAAACTTGTACCTGCGATTCAAAAACACTAGTAAGAAATCCTATAAACTTGTATGTTTCAATTGTCATAAACTAGGACATACTTCTAATGTTTGTAGGAGCACATCTAATATTGATACTGGTTACAGACCTAATACTTAGTAGAGATATGTGCCTAAAATATTTGAAGGTTATTGTTACACATGAAAGATGTATGGGAATAGATCTATTGAATGCAGGTATGGAACAAATAATCCTACACCTCAACTAAATTAGAGATTTGGTGATGATTGGAGGAGGAATTTCATTATCCAAAGAAGTACAAATTGGTAGAGACCCTATGCTAACCGGTCTAGTTCCCATGAGATGGACAAGAGAATGAATGTGGTTTGCATGATTTGTAATAAATTTGGTCATGTGGCTATAAACTACAGAAGAAGGACTAGTAGAGGCAATGCAAGACCTTGGAGAGCATCTAGTATGGCTTGTTATCACTGTCACCAATGAAGACACATTGATATGTTTTGTAGAGCAAAGAAGAATCAACAAGTAAATCAACATGATGATCAGAAAGAGAAGAAGATAGTTGAGATAGATGAAACTAGAGATGATATGAATAAAATATGGAAGAAGAAATCTTATGAGTAGTCATCGGATTAGTCTAATTCTTCTCTAGTATGGAGAACCCTTCACCGGTAAACTAAGTTGTTTATACAACTTGGGGAGAGCTTATTTCTAGATATTTGGAAGAACCCCTAGATGAAGTGCAGTAAGTCAAAGTTGTATATTTTGATACATTTTGAGGTTATGAAGTGTTTCTAGATCATAACCAGTAGAAATAATGTATTTTTGGCACCCAGTATTATATATCAGTATATTATGTGAAGTTTTAATGTTTTGTCAGTAGTACTATTTAATATAGTAGATAATGGGCAAATAAAAAGAAATTTTTAAATATTATTTATCACATTGCATTCATAAGAGTCTTCGGAGAGCGAATAGAGAATAGAAGAACTTGTGTTTGCAACATAGTTGACATTGAGGAAACTAGAGATGATATGAATAAAATTTGGAAGAAGAAATCTTATGAGTAGTCATCAGATCAATCTAATTCTTCTCTAGTATGGAAAACCCTTCACCGATGAACTAAGTTGTTTATACAAGTTGGGGAAAGCTTATTGCTAGATATTTAGAAGAACCCCTAGATGAAGTGCAGTAAGTCAAAGTTGTATATTTTGATACATTTTGATGTTATAAAGTGTTTCTAGATCATAATAGGTAGAAATAATGTATTTTTGGCAACGGATATTATATATCAGTATATTATGTGAAGTTTTAAGGTTTTGTCAGTAGTAGTATTTAATGTCATAGATAATGGGCAAATAAAAACAAATTTTTAAATATTATTTATCACATTACATTCATAAGAGCCTTTGGACAACGAATAGAGAATAGAAGATCTTGTGTTTGCAACATCTAACCTATTTGAGAAAGATTCGAAGTGATCTAGAATGATTTGTGATCGACAATCAGTTTAGAGATATTTGTCGGTGTTTGAAACCTAGTGCAGAAGTGGGAAAAGGTTTCTATCAAGTAATGTTGTTATTTATTTCTGAAGTTTGATTTGTTGAAATTGGATATACCACATTAAGTTGATGTTATTGATAGGCCACTACTTGAATTCAAAAGGAACCTATTTAAATCTCAAGAAAATGATGTCGTTAGATCCCTATCCTAAATTCCTTGTGGTGTATTTCATGTTGAAGGTATTAGATCATTTTATTATTGCAAATTGGAAGATATGGGTATGCCTGCTATTTTTTATCAATATAGAGCACTGTGTGATGAGAATGGTATTTTGAAGGAACAATACAAGCAGGTTACCAGTAAGTGTGTCATCGTGCACTTAATTTCATTGATGATTTTATAGATGAAAATGTTAGATATGTACTTATATCAATTTATGAATAAGATTTCTAACGAATTCATTCACGCAGTCACTAGACTTTGTGCCATGGATGAGGTCCCTTGACTCAGATCCATTCCAAAGAATGATGTAGAAAAATTAACAGGATCCAAATGGGATGGTAGAGAAATGATGGTAAATAATATCAATGATCCGAAAGCAAAATATGCTTCAATGGTGATTGGTTACCAGATATAATATTCAAGTAGGATGAACAATGTATCGACAACTGCCATTCATATTGCTTATCAGATGATCAAAGAATATGTTGATTATGATCTATCTGAAGGATTGAGGAGTCAATTGATGTTGAACTTGGAGGCCATTAAGAAGGACAAAAGTTTGAGGTTCAAATTTGGTCAGCTTATTCTTGGTCTATTATTTTATTTTTGAAATGCCTTTCCTGGTATTGGTGATATTGAATGGATTGGAGGCACACCTTCTTTGATGCAAATGAAGAATAGAATTAGGATGCTTGGTAATAATTTTGATAAGATTGCATGGGGATACTTTAAGGATTTCCAGAAGAAAATGTATGCAAGAGAAAGGATATCGGTATAGGTAGTTAACCGGTATGAAAACACAATTTTCTTTATGGTGAACACAAACACTTGCATGATTGAAGTTGTAGATTACCAAAATACTTGGGTTATGCCCATGGGATATGAAGTTGATAAGGAGTTGTTAATTCTATATATAGATCATTTAATTAGACAACTGATTGATACCACAATAGAGAGGTTTGGTGCTTACAAGGAGAAATCCCTTCAAGTACATTCTGTAGATGTATAAAAATGACCACATTCCTAAATGAATATTTTATGTTCATTTCTCTATTTGATTAAATCTAATTTAATTAAATTATCCACATTCTTCTATTTTATTAAGTAAATTACTCAATTTATTTAAATAAAATTCACTATACCATTTAATGAATAAATCATTTTATTCAATTAAATCCCTTCTATCCACTTTTAATTAAATTCAAATTTAATTAAATAGTTATCCTAAATTGAATAAATCAAATTTATTTAATTACAACCAAATTGAATGAATTAAATTATTTCAATTAAATCCTATTATCCCCCCATCCACTTGCAAAATCCCAAACCCCTTCCTAATCCCTTCTAGAATCTTCTAATCGCTTCTAATTAACCTAACCCTCCTCTAAACTTTGTCACATCCCTAAGCAAAGGGAAGTCACTTCTCAAAAACCTTAAAGTCTTTGATAACCATTAAAGGTTTTCAACCTTCAACCACCAAAACCCTTAAAGTCTTTGAAAACCATTGAAGGCTTCCAACCTTCAACCACTTAATCCCCAAAGTCTCCAATAACCATTAATGGTTAATTCAAACCCTCCCACATGGTTAAAACATTTGTTTTGACTCAACCTCTACCCAACCCAAAGGTCTCATCAGGCCATTAATGCTTTGACCATGATTATCTCTTAATCATTTGCACAAAGGTTTATTCTTGGATTAACTCTTAATCCAATGGGTAAACCTAATCTAGACTTGACCCTTAGCCTTTAGATAACCATGAGGTCTTCTCAGGCCTTTAATGCCTCCAACCTCTTCTTTCAACCCAACCCTATGTGGACATTTGTCATCATTTCATTGGTGCAAATTGTGCACATGGATCCCCAACTTTCAAACTTGGCCCTTGATTAAACCTTTCGATCCTGACCATCCATTGCCCTATTTGTGCTATAAATAGAGCTCTCATTCTTCCATTTTTAACAATCATCTTTCAAATTTGAAGCATCACACTTATGCTCAAATTCTTTCAAACTTTCATATCATTTTATGCTCATCATTTAGCCTCTTTTAGATCAGAAAGTAGACTAAATATGCATGTTAGAGTACTTCCTTTATCATTTTAGTTCAATCATAGACCAAATATAGTATGCTAGGATAGTATTCATACTAACCTCATCATCTTATCATCTAGTTTATTGCATTTTAGAATCATACCCAGCTTATAACACATCTCATACTAAAATCTATAAAAGCATCTCTCGTTCTCATATTTGCCATCCCTAAACCATTTTGCTCAGTAATCTGAGAGCAAAAATGTTGGTTTGAGGGACATTGTGAGATAGAGAACCATGGGACCCTCCTTGGGAAGCTAAGTAATACTACGTTACTCAATAGCTTGCATCAAGAAGTCCTGTGTGTGTGTGTGGACTAGTATTTAACTAAATTTTCACATTTTAAGTTTTATTCGCCCACTTTTCCACCATACATTTCTAGCGCCCACCGTGGGGCTTGACCCCAAATAACAAATCGGTTTTTCAAATTGATCACTTTTGCACGTCCGTGGGAAACAGGAATTGGCGCGTAAGAAACATTACATAGCGCATCCGCCTAACAGTCTAGCGCTTCTAGCCTACTGTTTAGCGCGTGGGCTCTATACTTTAGCGCGTCAGGACCTTTTCTTAGCGCATGATTTTGTTTTTAAAATTTTTCCTGTAGGTCTCGACGCGGACAAAACATAGAGTAGTGCATCAACTCAACATATTAGCGCATCCGATCCCCAGTTTAGTGCTTATAATCCATCATCCAGCGCGTGAAACTCAAAAGTTAGCGCATCATATTTCAAATTTTCCTACAGAATTGACCATGGGAAAAAGAAAAGAGCAGTGCTTCTAATTCATAGGGTAGCGCATCCTAGTAATAGTATAGCACAGTGGAGCATAATTTTAGTGCATCTAGATTTTATTGTAACACGTACAGTCGATTCTGTAGCGCATCACAGACAAAAACAAAAAAAAAACAATTCTTATAACCGAACTGAAATTTTAGACTTGTAGAAGTCCTCCAAATCATCTGACATTTTATCCCTTTTGTTTGCTTGCAGGATGCTAACAGTTTCTTACAGGTAGAGAAAGGAATTTTATGTTAAAAATGATTTCTTTTGTTGACATCCGAAATGGAAAATTTGCTTTGTTGACTATTTCCTTTTTATAGATTAGAAAATCTTTCTTTTAAGATTAAAAAGAACATCATGTTTTTGTGGAGCAACATCTCTACATAGGTTAGCAAATCACTGAATTGGAGGTTTAAAAAGAATTTTTGATTGCTCTGTCTTGAAAGTGGAAGGAATATGCTCTCCCTTTAACTGGATGATCAAAAATCCAGACCACTCTTACCGCTTTCAGTAATTCAAGCATTAAAACTTTTAGCAGGCCTGCCTTCTCGAGGAGTTGCAATCAACTCTTAAAGCCATTTATGGCCGGTGTGAAGGGAATGACCTAAGTGGGGAACGACTTTGATGCCAAGAATTCCAACCCACTATAATCAAATGTGGAAAGTGACGAAAGTCTTTTTCAATGGTTGCGTGCAGTGATTAGCCTTCCCCCAGTATCTTCGAGATACGTAAAGCCTTTGTTCTAAAGGTTGGGAAGCCTCCTAAGGGAGTTTATCACTGACGACTGAACGGGAAGCCTGATTAAGAACCATAGAATTAGAAACTTTGAACCGAGTCAGTAACCAAACATTTGTAACATCATAGTGCAAGGGTGGGGAAGAATCTGCCCCCAAGATTACTCACCATATATCTCCCAAGATAACTACTCAACTGTGAAGCAATTCACTTTGGGTTAGCTTCTGACAAAAGGCAAAAAAATGAGCGCTCTCTAGGGGGTGACATGGCTGTTTGAGCTGATGGAGTATCGAGACTAGTGGGCTATGATGTTATTTATGATCCTTGACTAAAGAGTCTGTCTGAAGTGTATTACTTGTATCCAAACCTGTTAAAACATTGGGGATTTGAACACATCCTCGCAGAACATACACTTTTTGTTAGATTAGGAAAAATGATTGTACTTTGTGTGTCGTGCTTACATTTGTTATTTCAGAAAATCATCCATCACACTTGAAAACTTCACAACAAAATTCAAAATCTACAAAGAAATCACCCAAACGGAAAAATCAAGGCAGTCTAGCGCATAAGAGCAACATCCTAGCGCGTAGAACACTTCTATTAACGCTTCCAAACCGCAATTTAGCGCGTGAAGTTAAAATAGTAGTGTTTTATCATCAGGCAAAACAGTATACAATCCTTTAGCACATCCGAAACATAGTCTGGCGCATGGCAGCAACATTTTAGCACGTAGGTGCCCATCATTAGCGCATAAACTAAAATAGTTAGCGCGTATCAGGCCCAGTATAGCGCGTAGCTTTTTCGAACAAATTCCACAACATTTTTCAACAGTCTTAATTTTAGCACGTAGCAGAAATAGCTTAGCGCGTGGCATAGATACATTAGCGCATTCACTCAAACCGTTAGCGCATAGAAGGCCCAGTATAGCGCATATATTTTATACCTGTTAAACAAAAAAATTTCAGAGAGTTCAAACTTTAGCGCGTGTCTAGGGGCAGCTTAGCGCATGTGCTTAGTCTTTTAGCGCATCTGGTAAATTTGGTAGCGCATGTAAACTCTTTTTTAGCGCGTGATCCAAGGCCAAAAAATAGAGAGTTAAAACTGGAAAAATTTTGAAATTTTCAAAAACATTTTAGAAGACTTTTTCATCAAAAATCATCTTTTATCAAACCAGAGTGACAAAAACAAACCATTAAAAACTTTTCTCAAGCTAAATTTGTGTCAAACAAAGTTGTCAGAATCTGAAACGAATCAAGCAATAAAGGATGTCTTTCCTATCATAATCCGGAAAATTTTCATCATCGGTATCAATCAAATCCTTTACCATCTTACGGATTTTATCTAAAAAACACTTGTCTAAAATTTTCAAATTGTCCAATCTAGTTTCTAGATCAGGAAAATTTTTATCCATATCATTTGGCACGCTTTGTTGTGAAGGGGCATCTAAATCTTCATTCTGATAAAGTAAGATTTGAAATTTTCCAAACAAGAATCAACTGAAACCAAACAAATCAAAGAAAATCATTGATCACTCATGCATGACTAATCCCCTTATTCTGAGAAGAAAGAACCTCTATCGTAACATCACGTTGAAGAAACAACAACCTATCTTTTCCAAATTCATCAAGAGAAATAAGTTTTTATACATCAATCATCAACTCTTCAAATCTCATCGGGAATTTCTTCATCACGTCAAACGTTATATCCAAAAAAAATCTAGCGAATTTGACAAAGAACCCCTGAAAACAAGAGCATACTGTCAAAAGTCTGTGTGTAATCAAAAGATAAACCGTGGAGGAAAGATCAATCCAACATTCTTGCCCGACGAGTGCATCACATATAACACATCTCGGCCAGAACCACCAATGCCTGGGCGACACATCGAAGAGGACTTTGTTCCTTTCATCACTAAAAGTTTCTATTAAAATGCCTGTCACTCGCTCTCAAAGAAACAAACAAAGCGAGACACATGCAGAATCAAGTATGAATCACAGATTATCAAACCCTTTTGAAGTGCCACACTCAGAAGAGCCTAAAATTACTGACGCAATTCTATAGGAATGTCAAGAAAATCCTTCATTCCAAAAAATCATCGAAAAAATCATGGAAAATGACAATGAAAAATATCTACTCATGCTTACGAGTAAAGGCGTTAAACTTCCTGAAGATTTCGACGCCAACGTCTTTCAAACCGGGTCTCAACAATATAGATATCAAGAACAACAAAGAGAAGAAGAAACTCGCATACTTGAGCAACATATTCCAGAGCAACGTATACCAGAAATGCGAATACCTGAACTCGAAACCCCAGAACAACACATACCGTTTACTACACCTTTTCAGTTAAGAACAAATACGAGGGAATAGTTCATCCCTCGACAAGATAATGCGCCCTTGGTTGCTCTTACTCAACAAATGCAAATGTTGCAAAGACAAATACAAGATATGCAACAAGGGACAACAGTGTGGTATTCTATAAACGAAATCTGTCCTTATCCATTTGACAGAAGATTAAACATGGTACCTTTTCCTCCAAACTCAAACGTTCCCAAATTTGATAAATATGATGGGAAAAGTGATCCTCAGGATCATGTTCGAGAATTTTGCACCATGAGTCTTGAATTTGCTCATGATGACACTTATCTAATGAGGTTATTCCCAAGAAGCCTGGGAGGACAAACAATGGAATGGTTATCCAAGATTACACCACCTGTCAGATCATTTGACGAATTGGTTAACAAATTCATCACCCACTATTCCTACAACATCCAACATGCCATAACCATGCTCGATGTTTGCAACACCAAACAAAAGAATAATGAAACATTCATGTTATTCCTTCAGTGTTGGCAACACATGGTATCAAGATATCCTCGAGATATTCCTGAAAAAGAAAAAATGGAAATCTTCATTGATAACTTAAATGGCAAAATGAGTTACAGACTCAAACTTCAATGCATACCATCTTTTGCCAAATTGATTGAAAATGGCATTCAAGTAGAGGAAGCTTGTGTCAAAAAGGGAACACTCAAGTTCTACAAGGAAGGAACAAACTCATCAAACTACAATAACCAAAACAACACCAATCTTGACAAATCTCGATTTTGGACTTGAAACAAAAACGAAGCCAACATTGAATCATATGATCCCAAATCTAAACAACCAGTGCTTGCCTTATCAGGAAATACTCAAAATGCGAAAAATCCTAAAAATGCTACTCCCAGTACTAACACATAGGCACCAAAAAATGCTCAAGGACAACTCAACACCAACAATGCCAACGATAATCAAAGCAAAAACCTAAATCCAGGGCCTAACAACAATTCACGCAACAACACTAACAATTTCCAAAAGCGTATCTTCACACCACTGGGCCAATCATTAGAATCTGCATTCAAAGAACTGTTGGCAAACAAGATTCTTTCTTTGCCTCCGATCAACAATTATGAACCCCCAATCAAACCACCTTGGTGGAATGATTCACACTATTGTGATTTCCATCGCAACAAGGGTCATAGAACAAACGAGTGCATGAGATTGAAACACATAATCTAGGACATGATTGATCGAGGTGACTTAACGGTGGATGGTCTCAAAACAAATAATGATCACGAAGCCTTCAAAAATCCTCTCCCAAATTACAACAAAGATGGAGCATCAACTTCAAATGATACACGCGGAGCTCGTATTAATCACATCTACAACAACACAATCAACCACATATCAGCTGAAGACCATCAAGTCAATGTCATAACCATTCAAGATCGGCATGATCATGAATCTGTCAATGTAACAACCCGGACTCAATGTAACAACCCGGACTCAGAAATATGTCTTGAAGGGACATACTGCACCTCCAATTGCCACACCAAAAATCCAATACGACTTGGTTAACCAACTACACAAGACTCCAGCTCAGATATCTATCCTGGAATTGTTGAAATTATCCCCAAAACACAAAGACATATTGGAGCAAGCGCTATTGGAAACAAATGTACCTCAAAATCTGGATACAGACAGATTTCAAGCCATGGTCGCCCATATGACAGAACCTCATAACCTCACCTTCTCAGAGCATGACAATACTTCATTGAGTCATCCACATAATACTCCTCTACATATTAAAGTCATTGTTTGCAAACACCGGGTAAAAAGAGTCTTAATAGATGGAGGAGCCGGACATAATATATGTACTTTAAAGCTTATCCGTGCACTAGGCTTCTCAAAAGAATCTATTGATCCTTGAAAAAAGATTACCATAAAAGCATATGATGATGAGGAAAGGTCCTCTAAAGGAATAGTAATATTACCTGATGCTCTGCAAAAAGGATTAGAAAATCTGTTTGATGGCAACACACACAAGAGCACAAGAAACAAACGTTAGTGTTAGCAACAAAAGATTATCCTAAACAGGCATATCAAGAGAGATATTAAGCATGAAATAGAAAGCATATAAACATAGAATAAAATAGCTAATCAAGATGCTCATAGTTGCTCCTCCCTTGTTCCTCTCCTCTCCAAGTCCCAAATGAGTGTAGCTCTCAGCAGCTTTTTGCACTATGGATGCTTATGGAGGATTGAGATTTAATATTAAGCTTCAAATATGAAATGAAAAGCTAAATACTATGCTATTGATGCTAAAATGATTGATTTTACCAAAAAGACAAGATTTTAGTTATGCTATGCTAAATGCTCTCTAAAAATGTCTATAGCCTAAATGCATACAAGTTTTCAGGATCTGGATTATGAAGGAATGGGCTTTATTTATAGGAAAAATGGAGCAATGGATGGCCAGGATTGAAAGGTTTAATCAAGGGTCAAGCTTGAAAGTTGGGGATCCATGTGCACAATTTGCACCAATGAAATGGTGACAAGTGTCAACATAAAATTGGGTTGAAAGAAGAGGTTGGAGGCATTAAATGCTTGAGGAGACCTCATGGTTATCTAGAAGGTAAGGGTCAAGCCTAAATTAGGATTACCCACTGGATTAAGAGTTAATCCAAGGATAAACCTTTGTGCAAATGTTTAAGAGATAATCATGGTCAAAGCATTAATGGCCTGATGAGACCCTTGGGTTGGGTAGAGGTTGAGTCAAAAAAAATGTTTTAACCATGTGGGAGGGTTTGAGGTAACCATTAATGGTTATTGGAGACTTTGGGGATTAAGTGGTTGAAGGTTGAAAGCCTTCAATGGTTATCAAAGACTTTGAGCCATTTAGTGGTTGAAGGTTGGAAGCTTTCAAAGGTTATCCAAGACTTTGAGACATTTAGTGGTTGAAGGTTGAAAGCCTTTAATGGTTATCAAAGACTTTTAGGCTTTGAGAAGTGACTCCATTTTGCTTAGGAATGTGACAATAATTAGGGGATGGATTAAGTTAATTAGGAAGGGGTTAGAAGAATCTAGAAGGGGATTAGATTTTGCAAGTGGATTTGGTGGGTGAGGGAAAATAGGATTTTATTAAAATAAAAATTCATTTATTTCAATAAATGTGTGCAAGTTGTATTTGGATAAATATTCAAATAAATATTAATTTATTTAAATGAGAAAAAGGAAGATAAAGCATTAAAATGCTTGAAGACTTTGAGGGGAACCATTAAAGGCTTGAAGACTTTAAGGAAAACCATTAAAGTCTTAAGAAGACTATAGAAGGAAGCCATCAAGTTTGAAGACTTTAAAGCCATCAAGTTTGAATACTTTAAGGGAAACCATTAAAAGTTTCAAGTGGGTGAGGATAAATAGGATTTTAAATAAATAATTTATTTAAAATAGTTGTGCAACTTGCTTTTGTAGGAAAATACAAGTGGGTGGAGGATAAAGGTGATTTAAATAAATTATTTATTTAAAATAATTGTGCAACTTGCTTTTGTAGGAAAATACAAGTGGGTGGAGGATAAAGGTGATTTAAATAAATAATTTATTTATTTAAATGTGAGAGGTGGGATTTTGGGGGATTTAAATAAATATTAATTTATTTAAATGTGAGAGGTGGGATTTTGGGGGATTTAAATAAATATGATTTATTTATTTAATTAATGGTATGAATTTGGTTAAGTGAATTAAATCAAATAAATTGAATAATTTATTTAATTAATAGGAGAAGAGGGTTAAGATTAATTAATTAAATATTAATTTAATTAATTATTAATTAAATATTAATTTAATTAATTATTAATTGATGGTTAAATAATCAAATAAATACTAAGTATTCATTTAATTAAGTGCACAGATTTATGTGACTACATTACCTATTCAAGTAGGACCAATGCAAAAGGATACTATATGTCAGGTCTTAGATATTGATCTCACCTACAATATCTTATTAGGACGACCCTGGATACATGAAATGCAAGCAGGACCTTCTACATATCACCAGTGTGTCAAGTTTCCTTATGATGGACAAGAAATCTCCATATCAGCTGATCACAATCCATTTCAACATTGTAACACAATGGGGGCAGCCCAAGACAGTTTGGTTCCTCATAACAGAGAAAAGCAGCGGTCTTCAACATCCGATCCACCAACAGAAAAATCCAACTCCTTATGGGGAGACTTCAAACAGAAAATGCAAATCAAAGACCAAGGCATGGGAGAATATTCTCTGGAGCCTTTATGTTTGACCAGATTGCCAACATCACCTAGATCACATGGTTTACCTACTATATCAACACATCTGGCAACTCAGCCCATCACTAAATTTGATGGTACCTTCATCCAATTGGGTACTCTAGCACATGAATCAGAAGATAAAGACGTTCTTAGCTGGCTATACAAAGATGAAGAAAAAGATAATAGAGCAGTCGCTCTGGACATTGTTCTACCAACGTACCTATATGGAAAAGGCTACTTAATCATGAAGCAAATGGGATATGGCAGTAAAGGACCTATTGGGAAGCGCAAAGAAGGAGTCACTGAACCTATAGATCTTCCTTCACAACCTAGTAGAAATAAAGCAGGATTAGGTTCTAAATTCACCTTCCTATTGAAACAGCCACCACACACAAATGAAAAACCTCAATGGAAGGAAAAGAAGAAGTACAAGGAAGAATCCTGGTAGGAAGCACTCTTTGAATCAGCAGAAACAATCCACAAGGCACGAGAACATCAAGATCAGAAGTTGCATCAGGGAAAGCTTTTAAATCATAAGAAGGCCATATCTGCAGCAGTGGCTCATATTAACACACCAATGGCTCAAGAACAAATCATATCATCATGAGAAACCGTCATTCCTCCCTGAGGAAGCACAATCTATGAACAAATCCAGACCATGGAAGATGGATCGGATACAGAATCAACACAGAATATCAAAATAGTATCCATCATCAAAGATTTGTTTTCACCATACAACATACCTGTTTGCAGCACAGATAGAATTTGGGATGATGCCTATGAGATAGATTCAAATGAATATGAATGGGGTACCTCCTCTGATGCTGCTACAAATATCCCAGATGATACTAATTTCATATCCATTTCTCAAGAAGAACATAACGCAGAAGATAGACCTCTTGAATTTGGACCACAACATATCTATGACATTCAGGAAAGCGAACAGAAATATTACAAACAAGTCTATGTAGAAGATGATACCATCAAAGACCTCGATGAAACCCTAGACTTCTTTAAAACCAAGACCCATCACAATGACAACTCTATCCTAACACTTACAGTAGCCGAACTTGACCCGCCCAACGATTCCTTACCGCTTGTCTTCCCTAATCTCATCGACTGGAATGAACCTGAAACCCATGATATACCAATTTTCCCAGATGACGAATCTATTATCCATTACCTATGTACCATAAATCCTGAAATAGGTTCTACCAGTGAACAAAATAACAATGTCTATCTATCAGGGAATGCCAAGTCTCTTAGTCGCAAAAATGAATCAAATAAAGAATCTGATGTTGAAAACCAGTTAATGGCAGCTCTAGATCCCAAAAAAGTAAAAATAAAGGACGCATCTAAGGGTGAAAACCTTGTTAAGGCACCTAACGATGGGAGACTTGACACTCTTCCTGAACATTTTCATGAGTGATCACCCATATTGATTGAGCCCACTCAATCAATCAACATTGGTACCACAGAAGCAGCTAGAAACATACATCTTGCAGAATCTCTGACAGAAGAAGAAAGATCAGCATTCATCATCTTCTTTAAAGGACAACAAATTAACTTTGCCTGGTCATATGCTGATATGCCTGGAGTCAATCCACACTTAATCATGCATCACTTGTCCATCTCTACAGGAGTCAAACCAGTCAAGCAAAAGCTACGAAAGATGAATCCACAGGTGGCACTCATGGTCAAAACTGAATTAAAGAAACTCTTAGACGTCGGATTCATTCGACCTATTGACTATGCAGAATGGATTTCCAACATTGTTCGAGTGTCAAAACCAGATGGTAGTATCCGAATATGCACTGACTTCAGGGATGTCAACAAAGCTTGTCCAAAAGATGATTTTCCTCTGCCAAGTATCGATATAATTGTAGATCTCACAGCAGGCCATGCAATGCTCTCATTAATGGACAGTTTCTCAGGCTATAATCAAATCAAAATAGCTCCTGAAGATCAAGACAAAATAACATTCACCTGTCCTTGGGGAACGTACTGTTGGAATGTTATGCCTTTTGGCTTAAAGAATGCAGGAGCCACTTATCAAAGAGCAATGACAACCATATTCCATGATATGATGCACACATTTATGGAAGACTATGTGGATGATTTACTAGCAAAATCCTTCACCAGAGCTGAACATCTCGGCATCCTAACAAAGATCTTTGATCGATTGCAGAAATTTCAAGTCTGACTCAACCCTAAGAAGTGTGTCTTCGGGGTTACATCAGGCAAGTTACTAGGCTACATAGTTTCAGCTAAAGGTATTGAAGTTGATCCAGCAAAGGTACAAGCCATCATGGACATGCCACCACCAAAGAATATCAGTCAACTTAGATCTCTACAAGGATGACTTCAATCAATCAGGTGATTCATCGCTCAACTAGAAGATAAAAGTCTGCCATTTAACCACTTGCTACACAGAAATGTACCGTTCAGATGGGAGACTAAGTGTGCAGAATCTTTTTACCAAATTAAACAATACCTGATGAATCCACTGGTTCTAGTACCACCAGTTGCAGGAAAGCCTCTTATACTATATGTCTCAACAATAGATATTTCACTGGGGGCACTATTGGCACAAGAAGATCAAGGAAAGGAACACGCCATATATTACATCAGTAGAACATTGAATGGCTATGAGCTCAACTATACATTCATTGAAAAGGCTTGCTTAACAGTGGTTTTTGCATCTCAGAAGTTCCGACATTATATGCTAGCACACACTATAAAGCTAGTGGAAAAAATTGATCCTCTCAAGTATCTACTCAGCAAGGCAGCCCTCACAGGCCGATTAGCTAAATGGGTCATGATTCTCAGTGAATTTGACATCCACTACACAGAAAGATGAGCCATCAAAGGACAAGAAATTGCAGATCAGCTGGCTGAAGCACCGCTACCAGGAAAACAAACCATGGAGATTGAATTTCCAGATAGGGATGTTCTTGCTCTTTCTTCCAAACAATGGACCCTATACTTTGATGGATCCTATACACAAAATGGCTCCGGGGCTGGCATTCTATTCATCACTCCTGAAGGACACACTATGCCACGATCATATAGCCTTATGTTCCCATGTACAAATAATGTGACTGAATATGAAGCATTAGTTATCAGCATCAAAATGGCTGTCGAATGGAAAATCACAGAGTTAAAAGTCTATGGAGACTCACAACTAGTCATCAATCAAATCAACAACAACTATCAGACAAAGGATGACAAGCTATTACCCAACAAACGCATGGTGGATGACTTCAAGTAGTATTTCATACACATCACCTTCGATCAAATACCAAGGTTGAACAACAAAGCAGCCGATGCAATGGCTATGATCGCTTCATTACTACAAATTCCAGAACAACAGAGTCGTTATGAGTTCCTGGTAGAGCAACTGTTCTCTCCCGCCTATGACCACTCTGAATCCCAGGTTATCTATGCCTTGACTGGTTCAGATTCTCCATTATATGGACCTATATACGACTACCTCAAGCATAATATCTTACCCATTGACCAATCCCGTAACCAAAAACGTAACTTTATCTGACAAGCTGCCCGTTACACCCTTACCGCTGATACCTTATATCGTCAAGGCCTAGATGGTACTCTTCTTTGTTGTCTTGATCGTAATGATTCCGATTCGGCTTTACACGAGCTTCATAAAGGTATTTGTGGTACACATTCCAGTGGCACTACTCTTGCTAAAAAGCTTCTACAAATGGGATACTACTGGCCTACAATGGAGAAGGACTCATATCATTTCACCAAGAAATGTCCTAAATGCCAGATCCATGGCAATTTGATACATGCTCCAGCACAGGAACTGCAACCACTCACAACATCCTAGCCCTTTTGTCAGTGGGGACTGGATCTAGTTTGCAAAATTCATCCTTCATCTTCAAATGGACACAAGTTCATTATAATAGCAACCGAATACTTTACCAAATGGATAGAAGCAGTTCCCATGACCACAGTGACTGGGAAACAAATTGCCTCTTTTATCCTAAATTATCTGATCTGCAGATATGGTATTCCAAGTTCAATCGTCACAGATAATGGACGACCTTTCAAAAACCAAGATGTACAGGAACTATGTGAAAAATTCAAAATCCAACATCGGTTTTCTACACCATACTACCCACAGGGAAATGGTCAAGCAGAAACATCTAACAAGACAATCCTAAAAATCCTCAAGAAAACAGTGAATGATGCAGGCAAAGATTGGCACGTACAACTCAATCCAGCACTTTGGGCATACAGGTACAGCATCCGTACACCTACAGGAGTAACACCATATTCATTGGTATATGGATCAGAGGCTATTTTACCCTTGGAGGTAGAAATTCCATCTCTTAGAGTCTCATTGAAAGGTTTAATCCCCGATGAAGAATATCAAGTTAATCGACTGCAAGAACTGGAACTATTAGATGAATGATGCCAACATGCTTATACTCATCTCAAAGCATATCAGAAACGCATGTGCAGGAGCTACAATCACAAGGTCATTCCTCGCAACTTCAAGGTTGGTGATCTAGTCCTCAAAGAAAATCCAAAAAATCAGCAAGATAGAGAAAAGAAAGGGAAATTTGAACCAAACTGGTTGGGTCCCTATGTCATCATATCAGTCTATGGATCAGGTGCCTATTAGCTAACAAATTCTGAAGGAGATGTGCTTGATGATCCAACTAACAACATTCATCTGAAGAAGTACTATACTTAAGGTAGCCTAGTGCACGGAAAAAGCCAAAAACAAACAAAAAAATCCAGAAAAAGCAAAAATACAAAGTACAATAAAAAAAAATGGTGAAAACCTAGTAAACAGGCGCCCTTGTGAAAGAATGGCTCCTTTATCTATATCCATGCCATTTTATCCATCAAAATACTATCGGCCATCGCCCGACACTTAGCATATATCCATTCAGGACATACTTAGCGTAGTCACTATCCTGGGTTATCCATCTGTATCTATTCTCTTACCGCATTCCACCATGGCTTGGAAATCACTGTACATAATCATATCCAGAGGTACACTCAGCTGGGGGGATTAAATTGTTCAAACACTTGCAAACATTCAAGACATTCCAACTATTGCAAAACTCAGATGCATGACATCCAACAAACAAACCTACACTTCATCGCCAAAACAAAACAAAAACAATACACATGAATCTCAAGGATGGATGATTTTCTGAAGTACTAAATGTTGCATTATCGCATAAAAGTCTTGATTATTTTGCATTTTGAACTTTTTCAATTGTTGGAATCTTCTCCTTATCTCATAAAATGCTTCAAAGCTAGAGATCATGAGGAAACTCCAATATTTTTATTAGTCTTCTCTCTGGGTGGCGATCACTTGTACTGTGTGAATATTTGCCTTGAGATGTGATACATTATCACTGAAGGCCTGATTCCATTTCACGCATATAAATGATCTACTCTTGTTTGCTTACGCAATATGCACTCAGGTCGTCCTGGTTCAATTATACCTTGATGCTTGTGCTATCTTGCAAAATCAAATATCATGTAAATTTTACTCAGGTCATTATGGTTCAATTATACCATTATGCTTGTATAAATTTTCAACATATCCAAAAATCAATAAATGCTCCATGATGATATTTAAAAAGAAAGCAAACAAATGGTTATATCAGATGGCAAATACAGAATGAGATATGCTCCAAAAACACTTAGTTGCATATCATTTTACACTTAGTTGCATATCATTTTACAATTAGTTGCATATCATTTTTACATCATTAATTACCTATCATTTTAGATCATTATTACATCGTTTTACATCATATCATATTACAATTAGTTGCATATCAAAACATACATCTCATTTGCAAGATACATCTCATAGCATATAAAAGCATACATCCTGCATCATACATTACATCATCTATGTAAACATTACATCATCATATAAAAAAAGAACTCACTCACAAAACATGCATCCACACATCACATGATCAAAAATGGTGCCATCCATATATATATATCTCAAAAATGATCCAAATGTACAAAATATGTCAAAACTGTGTCCAGTACAATGAATACAATGCTCAAAAATACAACAGAGACCATGTCTCTCAAGTATGACTATCCCCTGATGGAGATGGTCTCGCTCCAGATGCACCTGCCCCTGGATCTCCAGGAGGGTCCTATCTCGGTGGCCCTATCACCCCTCGGCTCTCAGATCGTGTCCCAGTGGTTCGAGATTGACTCGATCTCGACTATACAAAGCTCTCCACTTGCCGATCTCTGGGTACTGCAGCCTCATAATGTCGCCTATAATACTCCGCCTCCTGCACTCTCCGTGTCAGCTCTCTAAGGGTGTCTCTCAATAGACCACCCATCGCTACTCTCTACACACTCGCCAATGCCTCCTCCGCTTGTCCTCGCCACTCTATCTCAGTATCTCTCTCAGTGGTGAACTGAGAAATCTGTCACTGATAGGTCAAAATCTGTGCCTGCAGCTGTTGAATGGTAATCTGCAAGGTCCGGATCTGTGCATCCTCCACATGACCTGGCACTCAAACCCGCAGTGGTACCTGTGCTGGAGCTACCCCTCCCACTCGCCCTATCCTCTGTACTATAGGTGGGAGTATATCTACCCTCCTCGTCTGTGCTGGTCTACTCAGCTCCTCCTCACGCCCCACTGCAGCTAGCACCTCCGTCACTCTCCCCTCTCTCCCAGCTCCAATAGCTAATCCTCCTCTCCCCCTCTCAATCCTCCCCTATCGTACCGCTCTCTCCACACCTCTACCTCCCCATCTCCCTCTGGCTCCTCTACCTCCTCCATCCTCCCCATCATCTCCATCATCTCCCTCGTCTCCCTTCTCCCCATCCGAGTCAAATGCTGGCCTCATCTCCTCTGGATCTGAGATCCTCGCCACTGCCTACGCAGCAAACAAATGGGCGAACTCATCTATCATCCCTGCATCCTGAATCTCTGGGGCATAGTCCCAAATCTGTCCAGCCAACCCTGTAAACTCCTCTATAGCCACGGCACTATCAATAGTTAGCCCCCAATCGACCACATCCTGTTGTCGTCGTGCATACAAACATGCTCCCTGAGGAATCCCCTGCTGATGCCCGTAGTGCCGCAAAACTCGGGTCACCACAAACTGCTCAATGACGAACAGGGTCCTCCCAATCAGATACCTCATCATAAATACAAAAGGCATCTCTATCCCATCCTTCGCCCATACCTCGCAACCTGTATACAGTCTCCAGGTGACCATATCAATATCATCAAAAACCCTCCTCCAATGCCCTAGTTTGTCCAGCTTACGCTGGACAACTAGACCTCTATATCCGTAGGCGTATGCTGCACCTACGGGCCTGTCTCTATCTGCCAGTGGCCTCGCTGCTGGAATGTGCTCCCAACACCATACCTGTAATAATGTCACGCCAGCTGATAAGCTATCGTAACCGAGGTATACTACCTCATGAAGGCTCCTGTAAAGATGGGCCAGCATCGCTGACCCCCATGAAAATCTCTGCCCCTGCATCACCATCTGCTCCAAAACCAACCCCCATCCCACTGAAAATCCCTTTGACCTACGATCAGGACAAAGGAATCCCCCAATAAATCCTGCTAGTATAGAAGGCAACGGTGCATAATCCAGATCCAAAAACTCCTGCCAGGGGATCTCATAACCACAAACAGTATCATCATGAAATATGCGGCGCAGTGCCTCTGTGCCACCCTCCTCTGACTGCTCATAGGGAAGTAGTGCCCCTACTACAGGAATCTGCAAAATCCGGTAGCAATCCTCTGGTGTCACTGTCATCTCTCCAGTGGCAAAATGAAAGGTGTTCGTGTCGCTATGCCACCTCTCTGCCAATGCTATCAAAAGTCCCCAGTTCACAGTGAACCGAGGCATATCTAGAAGAGAGGTCAATCCACATCTCTCTATAATGTCCAAATCTGCCTGTGACAATCTTGGTATCAACGTCCACGGTCTCGGGAATCTCTCCCTCGACTGAACAATACCTAATCGCTCCTGTCAACAAACCAAACATATCCAATATCAGTTTCTACATCAACACAAAGATATCAAAATCAAACTTACATCAACAACATGAAACAATTTGCTCATCTACAATCAAAGTTCAAAATCCTATCATTTCATATCATACTTGTAAAACAACTCAAGTTTTCAAAAACCATATCAAAACTTGTAAAACAACTCAAGTACCAAAATCACATAAACTTGTAAAACAACTCAAGTTTCTCACCCATATCAACTTGAAAAACAACTCAAGTTTCCAACTCATATCAGCTTGTAAAACAACTCAGGCTTTCATACACATTGAACTTGAAATAGACCACGCAAATACATCATATTCTGATCGATACAACAGATTGATATCTATACATAACTTGAAAACTCGCACATCAAAACAAGTTATACAAATACTCATCTTGGATAAATTCATGAAAACACGACAGGCAAACAAAACAAATTTTCAACTTGGCCAAAACTGCAAAATTTTTTAGATGCGCTAAAACAGATCTTCAATGCGCTAAATCACCCCCACGCGCTAGGCTGCCTCTCCTACGCGCTATTCTATCTAACCTATGCGCTAGATCCAGTCTACGCGCTAAAATTTTCACCCAATGTGCTACTTAACCCACCCCATGCGCTAGACTCTGCCTACGCGCTAATCTAACCTTCCTAAGCGCTACCCTTTTAGCCCTATGCGCTAGGTTAGTCTTATGCGCTAAACCCCCTTCCCTATGCGAACCCCGGCGGCCCCTATGCGCTAGGTCACACCTACGCGCTACCCTGTTGATGTGACGTGCTACCCAACACTTTATATGTGCTATTTTCCATGCATGCGCTAACCTAAAAGTTTTATGCGCTAGCCTACATTTTTCGGACATGACCCCTAAATTTAAAGTTGGCGCGCTACTTCACACTTCGTATGCACTACTGTTGACCCTAGACGCACTAAAATGAAACACCCAAACTTTGAAATTCAAAAAATGACCAAAAATGACAAAATCAAAAATCAAAAAGGGGTCAAAGACGTTGACTTACTGGTGGTCCACGCGCTACTGGTCTCCGGTACCTCCGAACGCACTCAAAACGGTGTCTGTGATAGGGAATAGGCATTTTCTCTCTAGAGCAAATTCTCTTTCTTCGAAGTCAACAAAGCACAAATGACTTTAAATCAAGCCCTTTTCCCCTTTTATAGGAGGAAAATGAAATTAGGGTTAGCCGTATAGACCTGTAATATGGTCGCGGTCTCCCCTATACTAAAACCGTTGTAACTTATCGGGAGATGAATCAATCTGCACACTTTTTACATGCACAAAATCATACACATCATATGAACTTCATCAATTTAAATCAAAAATTTTCCAAAAGAAAAAATATTGATTCATCTCCCGAGGGGGCATCATCATCAAATATCGAATCTGGGGCATCACATCAAATCTGGGGCACGACTGGCAAATCAAAAGCGCGACACAAAAATTGCATTTGATCATAAATCATGATAAGACATCATTTTCTTTGAAATAACATGTGCACACACGTCACTTCAAAGAGGGGCAAAATGTAGACGTATAAAAATGACCACATTCCTAAATGAATATTTTATGTTCATTTCTCTATTTGATTAAATCTAATTTAATTAAATTATCCACATTCTTCTATTTTATTAAGTAAATTACTTAATTTATTTAAATAAAATTCACTATACCATTTAATGAATAAATCATTTTATTCAATTAAATCCCTTCTATCCACTTTTAATTAAATTCAAATTTAATTAAATAGTTATCCTAAATTGAATAAATCAAATTTATTTAATTACAACCAAATTGAATGAATTAAATTATTTCAATTAAATCCTATTATCCCCCCATCCACTTGCAAAATCCCAAACCCCTTCCTAATCCCTTCTAGAATCTTCTAATCGCTTCTAATTAACCTAACCCTCCTCTAAACTTTGTCACATCCCTAAGCAAAGGGAAGTCACTTCTCAAAAACCTTAAAGTCTTTGATAACCATTAAAGGTTTTCAACCTTCAACCACCAAAACCCTTAAAGTCTTTGAAAACCATTGAAGGCTTCCAACCTTCAACCACTTAATCCCCAAAGTCTCCAATAACCATTAATGGTTAATTCAAACCCTCCCACATGGTTAAAAAATTTGTTTTGACTCAACCTCTACCCAACCCAAAGGTCTCATTAGGCCATTAATGCTTTGACCATGATTATCTCTTAATCATTTGCACAAAGGTTTATTCTTGGATTAACTCTTAATCTAGTGGGTAAACCTAATTTAGACTTGACCCTTAGCCTTTAGATAACCATGAGGTCTTCTCAGGCCTTTAATGCCTCCAACCTCTTCTTTCAACCCAACCCTATGTGGGCATTTGTCATCATTTCATTGGTGCAAATTGTGCACATGGATCCCCAACTTTCAAACTTGGCCCTTGATTAAACCTTTCAATCCTGACTATCCATTGCCCTATTTGTGCTATAAATAGAGATATCATTCCTCCATTTTTAACAATCATCTTTCAAATTTGAAGCATCACACTTATGCTCAAATTCTTTCAAGCTTTCATATCATTTTATTCTCATCATTTAGCCTCTTTTAGATCAAAAAGTAGACTAAATATGCATGTTAGAGTACTTCCTTTATCATTTTAGTTCAATCATAGACCAAATATAGTATGCTAGGATAGTATTCATACTAACCTCGTCATCTTATCATCTAGTTTATTGCATTTTAGAATCATACCCAGCTTATAACGCATCTCATACTAAAATCTATAAAAGCATCTCTCGTTCTCATATTTGCCATCCCTAAACCATTTTGCTCAGTAATCTAAGAGCAAAACCGTTGGTTTGAGGGACATTGTGAGATAGAGAACCATGGGACCCTCCTTGGGAAGCTGAGTAATACTACGTTACTCCATAGCTTGCATCAAGAAGTCCTGTGTGTGTGTGGACTAGTATTTAACTAAATTTTCACATTTTAAGTTTTATTCGCCCACTTTTCCACCATTCACATTCTAATCTCTGAAAATCAGTAATAGATAAGAAAGTTAGGAAGGAAGTTGGAGCCTTTGCCGAGAAAGAAGGATTCACAAAGGAATAAATTGCCAAACCTAGAGAAAAGAATGTTACTCAAAAGGTTGGAACATCAAGTTCTCCAACCAGTACTCCCACTGGTGTAAGGACAAGAGATGGTAAAGAGAAAGTAGCAAAGAAAGATAAACCAACTGAAGCAAAGAAAGATAAACTAGCAAAAACAAAGAAATAAAAACCATCAAAGATTCAGTTTTAGAGAAGAGGAAAGATTATTGATCCTCCAACTGCACTAGTTAAGATAGACAAAAGGAAGAAGGAGCAAGCACACAAGCTGGTAGATGTAGATGAAGAGGCTATTGAATCAGAAGAAGATAAGAGAGCCCTAAGGGCTAGCATCAAGAAACCTGAGATTACCAGAAAGTCAACTACTAAGTCTTCAAAGAATCTGGTAAAATTACATGATACTTGTGAAATAATGGTTATGCTTATTAAAGAGTATAGAATTTATAAAGGATTGAATTCATTATTTAATCATTTGGCTGAAAAAGAAAAATAAAAAATTGAAGATGCAGTTCTATATAGTATGGATAAATATAGAAAGGCCCTTATTGAATTGCAAGGGTAAATTCCAAATTCTTTATACAATAAAATTGATTCAAGGTGGCAGGTTGCAATGCTGTAGGACAACGAATTTTTTGAGTATACACTGAAAAATCTTCAAACGGAAACCACAAAGGAAGGATTAGATGATATTTTTTTGAAAGAAAAATCTTCTTTTAGATCAAAGAAAGATTGACAAGGATGTTAATCGGGGAGACCCAATCAGTCCAGAAAGAGACTAAAATTTTGATAAAGAAATCTTTGGGTCTAATTCCTATTGAAGAGGAATATGATGAGGAAGATGAAACTAAAAATCTCAAGACTGAATATTTTCAAGAAGGTATTAAACCTACTGATCTTGAGCCCAATGACATTATGATGGGAGACCAACCATTAGATTATCAACCAATGAACATACAAATGGAACCAGTGATTATACCTGATGATGACACTAGTGATAATGTTGATAATACTACTGATAATATAGATGAGTATGATTAGGATGTTTAGATGTCTGAACAACATGAACAGAATCAAAAACATGAAGGAAAGAAAAATGAAGAAGAAAAGAAGGATGTGGAGCCACCGATAGATAATCATATTGTAGATACTCAACTGCCACTAGTAATGGACACTAATGAAGAAAATAAAGAAGAGAAGACTAAAGAAATAGAAAAAGAAAAGAAAGAAAACAAAAATGAAAAACAAGAGGGAACAGAGGAGAATAAGACAAAAAAGACTAAACCTATAGTGACACCTTTGTCACTAGGTTCTAAAAAGAAAGTTGTTGCTGAAGAAGATGATGATGCATTAAGCATCCAAGGACCCCTGGACATGGATAAACTGATTTCTACTGAGTCAGTGGAGATTGTAACTGCCATCCAATCGCAAGCTAAAAAGAAGAGGATGAAAGAACAACAGAAGGAGGGAAAGACCATAAGGAATGCAGTAGAAATTTTGTCTAGTCTCCTACCGGAGACTGATACATGAAATTTTGGCACTCCTATTGACAAACTTGGACCACTTGTTTCTAATGGTAGAGAGTACATAAAGTCATTAGAGGATGGAGCTTATTACAATGTGGAGAAAGACTACAAAAAGAAGAGAACATAGCACTTAATGTATGAAATTGATAAAGGTAAAGTGGCTCTTACTATTAATAAAGATTATTTGAAGGAAACACTAGAAATCAGAGGCAAAATCCTCTCTACTATTTTAAAAATTTCCTTATTTTGTGTTGATTTGTAGAAGAAAGGGAAGAAGCTGAGCATGAACTTGAGGTTCTTAGTGATTCATTCAAGCCCCTCAATGACTTTGCTATTCATTTTGGTAGATAAATTGTAGAACTTCAGCACAAGGTGAAAGTATATGAGAAAGAATAGGTGAAGAGACTCAGATCCCTATAAGAACTTCAAAGCTAGCTTATACCAAAGATTGAATTATTGCATAGAGCATATAAGGAAACTGAAGCCATTCTTGCTACACCTAACATGAGCACTATTGATGCAATGGAGGAGCTAGCTGGTCAAATCAAGACTCATGTGGAGATCATAGGCATAATTTTAGAAATATGGCATAGTGACTTTTGTAAAGTGGGAAATTGAACCCTAGTGACTCCCCATCTAGGAGAAAGAAAGGAAGTCACTAGGATGATTTTCACTTTGGAGAATGTTACATTCAAAAGAGGGGCTTGAATCTACTAGATTGAAATCCAAGAGAGACAAGGATGTGAATTCCAAGTTGATTGTAAGGGTTGAAATGTTTTTTGCCCTATTTTGTAAATAGGAAAGTTGACTTGTTGACTATGTGGAAAAAAGAGAGAAAATGACTGAAATGAGGAGCTACCAGTTCAGGATCATGTTGTAACTTCAGATCTAAGCTAATTATACTGATATGGACCTATCCTACAAATTTGGAGAAAAGTTGTCAGGACCATGGCGAAAGTGTACATGGTCCTCTAAAAAGTCCACAAAAAGAAAAGGATTTTTCCGCCTCTTGAATGGAGTCCAAATCTGAAAATACAATTGTGCACCTACAACCTACACACAAAAAAGAAGGGGAGGAGGGTTGCAGATAGGGTTTTCCTTAGTCAAACCCTTGTTGAGGAATCAACCTTGAAATAAAGTAATTGGAAATGCTTGAATGTAAATAATGAAAATGAATACCTTATAGATTTGTAATTTGTTGATGATGGCTTCTTTGCATCTTGAATGTAATCACAAGTATCACACGAAATACCGTGTAACAGGTAAAAGCATAAAATTGTGTCACGTTTCAGGCTAACTTATTAGCACAAGTGAATTTAAGTAATTCTAACTAAAAGTTAATTTTAGTCAAAGATATGGTGATGGTCTATATAGATTCATTATAGCTAAGTTATATATGGACCACAACTTTTCCAATTGGAAGTGTCTACTAAATGTATATTTTATACCACTTTGGGTCTAATTGCCCAAAAAAACTAAAAAAAAAATAAAAAATCAATCTTTTAACAACTTTTACTCTTATAAATAATATTTTTTTGAAATGTAAAAATACCCTTTTATAGATCTATAAGTGAATTTTCTAAAATATATATCTTTTAATATTTAATTAGTTTTAAAATTTAAAATTTTATTTTTATTGAAAGTAGGTCATCAACACTAAAATATAAGGTTAATTATCTTGTCAAGGAAAAATACTAAAATTTATTTAAAAGTTTTGAAACAAAACATGATGTAGTAGAGGAAGGAATCTATGTCAAGGTGATATAATTATTTTCTAATTTGGATAAATAATTAAGAAAAAGGTTGGTGGGAATTGGAAAGAGTTGTATTTCAGCTCACCCACTTTTCAAATTTATTGAAAAATATATATTTATAAAAAATAGTAAAAAATATATCCATACACTAAAGTTTCAAGTTATTAATATACACAAAAACATTGATGAAAAAAAAGTAAAATTTACTAAATAAAGTGTGATGACTTCTGTAACTTCAATTTCAACATTTTATCAGCAACTAAGTTATAGTGTTTACTTTATAAAAAACTACATTCAAATAATTTTTTTAAATGTTGTTAAAATTACAAACATAAAATAGACAAAAGAATATAAATTTTATTAGCTTACATCATTTCAAAATTCAAAACATATATTTCCATTTCTATTAATTTACTTTAAAAATTTGAATCAACATTGATGATTTCCTTTATAAAAGTGTGACATGACTTTGTACTTTCACTTAGCATGACAAAACCCTAACACACACATATGCTTGTAAATGAAAGTTGTAATGTTTCTTTAATGGATGCATGAAGAAGACTTGAATGCTTGAATGCTTGATAATGATGATAAAGGTTTTCTAGCTTGAACATCACCTATGGTATATTTCATGTATCTTGTCCTTAAATGCAAATGAGAAAACCAACTCCCTTTTATACATTCCTAGAGGATTAATTTTCATTCACCAGAGTTTGAAAAAGAGTGCAAACCCCGAAGGTCAAATTATGCATAGGGGGCTGGGTAGACCCATCTTAGGGTCACCCTAAAGAGTGGGCCCAAGGGTGCCACACCCCTGTCCTACCCTATTTAGTGGCCCAAATAGGGTGTAAGGAAGACACGGAGCCTAGACAAGGAGGATTTCAAGGGTGAAAATGTAGGAAAGGGGTTTCCATTAGGAAGGAAAATGTCGCCACCAAGCAGAGGACTTAAAATGTAGTTAAAATTGCTAGGGTTGCAATTTTATGACACTACAACTTTAAATAATTGAAGACTCATTTTTGTGATGCATTTTCAATAATTACTTTATAAATACTTTATGGCTCATATATCTATATATATGCTCTGATGCAAATTTTGTTATCACATGTAATTTTTTCATGTATTTAGTTCTTTTAATTGACATTGTTGTCAAAATGGGAGTAAGAGTAAGAGTTGGAGAGTCATCAAGAGTCATCAAGAGTCATTAAAATTTTGTATGTAAGAGTATGAGTATTGTACTTGTTTGTTATAGCATGCAATTGCTAAGGGGTAGTATATGTCATAAAGTCAATATTTGTTTTGCACACTTAGTTGACAAAAAATTTCCTAAGTGTTGCCATCAATGCCAAAGGGGGAGAATGTTGGCATTTGATTGAAATGGTAAAAATTGTTGTTGATATGCAACTGGTAAATGTCATGAAGAAATTGAGATTCATGTTTGATGACTGAGTTTTGTGTTGTCATTGATGAAAACAATGTTTTTGTATTCATCTAAGTCTTAGAAGCCAACCGACAAGGTTCAACACATACAACAGACAACTTTATAGAGAATCGGTAATTAGGACTTTAACTGGTAAACAATGAACAAAGTTGTATTTAAGAAACCCATACAAGTGATCGATGAAGAGTTGGATGATGTGGTTTCAAATTAGTGTAGGAGAGAGTTATTTGAAGCTATGTTCACAACTGTATTAGCAGATTCAATTGGATAAGTAAGATTTGGTGTACAGAGTAGACAAATTTGTACAACACAACCAATAGTGATAAACTCACTTAAATTGGTAGTTTTGTTTTATCTATGGCTGACATAAGTAAGGTGTGCAACATAAGTTTTAATAGATTCATTGAACCTAGGAAATTGTTCCAAGGTTGTAGCCAGCTAAATGTAAGTTTTTTTTTATAAAGTGTGATGAGCTATAAAGTTAGTATATGTGTAAAGAGAGAATTTATTAGCGAATATTGTGAATGTGATTGTGCGGTGATTATGGAAGCTCTGTAATGAAGTTTTGTTGAAGTCTTGAGAATTTGAAGTGGATCTTATTAGACACAAAAGGTGTTACATGAAGATCCTTTTACTGTTGTTTACCTCAATGAATACTAAGAGGGGGGGTAAATTAGTATACCAAAAAATACTGTAAAAAAACTTTTAAATAGTTTAGCAGATAATGGGTACAAGAGATTCGCTAATAAACCAGTTAAGATAAATGCAAACCAAATAGAAAACAAAGCATTCAACCACAAGAGCACAATCACCATAACACAAGATATTTGACGTGGAAACCCAAATGGGAAAAACTGCGGTAAGCAGAAACTCAAAGGTAACTATCTGTATAATAGAAACTAGACCCGTTAAGGTCAGACCGGTTAAGGTCATACAATGTTCTTCACCAGAATAGATCCTGTTAGGAATCTAGATCTCTGTTAAGAGATAAGTCCTGTTAAAGACTACCTTGTTAAAGAATTTCATATCCATGGTTGTGAACCACCTTGTTAGAGGATTTACAAAGGCTTTGCTGGGCCTACTGGTTAAGGGTTTGAGACTTGTTGAAGATGTGAGTAATCAACAAGTGAGTGATCTAGACAACAGTACAATCTACTTAATTAGATCCTTGACAACTCATTATTAATGCATTTTAGCATTACTTCAATCTTCAATATCTCCACACTCTATCTCTTCACACAGGCCTAATCTTCTCTACAATGATTGCACATAACCTTTTATATAACACATTTCTTACACCATGCATATGAACCCTAGACATGATGTCTTTATAAAGGAATTTGATTTCATGTTAGTTCAATAGGATTAGATTACAAGTTCCTAGGTTTGGTGCATCTGGACACATTTGGTAACATGACACAAAATCACCACCAAAATGTCAGTGGATGATAACTCATCACACATTACAGTAATACTAGTTGGTAACTCATCACAGAGTAATATCGGTTAATAAAATATACTGATTACCGGTTTGTCAAAAATGAAGACTGGTAAGTCGAAGTGTTTCGATAAAAAGTTAACTACCGCTTGGTTCCTTCGTACCACTTGAGCTCCCCGAACTACTTGGGATCCTCATAATGCTTGATTTCTTCAGTCAATCTGTGACCAGTAAACATCTTTTGCAAAATACCGATAGTCTAAAGATTGAACATTCAATAATACACAATACTGATTGGAGCAATTATCGGTTGAGCATAACTCATATATCAAGAAAGTGTGTGTCCATCCATGACAATCAAAACATCATCAAAATGCCAACAATCTCCCCCTTTGGCATTGATGACAACACTTAGGAAAATTTTGACATCTAAGTGTTTTTACAAAAGAAATGTCGTAATTAAAATTACTCCCCCTAAGCATATACACTATCCCTTTTGTAAAAATTACAATGTACACTTCTTCCCAAAATGGTAACATGAAAGTACATGAAATGGTAACATTTTCACCAAAATTTTACACTACTCCCCCTTTGCCAACAATGACAAAGTAATGAAGAATAATCCCTATTTCCTTATATAATAAAAATAGAGTAAATGTTCATGACAATAAGGAATGAAATTTCTCAAAAATAGATTTAAAGTCCTGCATAAAAGTTTTCATGGCCAATGTCCATGACTCAAGTAATGAGGTAGAAACCTCACTTTCAATCTTCATCTGGAATGCTAGTTCTTCCATTGCATCAATGGTACTCATCTCTTGAGTTACCGTGATAGCTTCCAGGTTGATAAAACATTTCTAATCAATCTGCAATCTCGGCAATAAGAGAAATTGAAGCTCAAGAAAATCTCTAGTCCGATTGTTGATCTCTGAGTCCATCTTGGTTGTCTATTGCTGATAACAATGAACATTCGCCTGTATGTAGTGAAGAGATCATAGGGAATCATGAAGGTGCTGATGTATTCCTAGAACTCTAATTGGAGTTTATCTTTCTATTTAAGCATATCATCACAAAATAGATGGGGTTGGCAGATTTTACTCAAAAGTAATGTGCCCTTATCCATAGAAACATTGATATCCTTCTATTGTTTTAGTAGTTGTTTCTAGAGCTCATTCATTTTCTTGACTAAGGCAGTGTTGAGTTCCTTATCATGATTCTTCTTTGTAGTGGCTTCAGCAACATCTTCCAAGCATTGTACCTAGTCCTCCACTATGGTACAAAGAAGTTTAAGCTTGGATAGGGAGGAATCAATATTGGGGATGTTGGTACCAGGAATTAGACTGGTAAGCATGTCAATGGCAGTTTGTATGACATCCTATTCCTTCTTCCTCTACAATGCTTCCAGTATCTCTTGTGCAAGTTTGATGCTTTGAAGCAGCTCAGACTCATATGCTAGTTGAAGATCAATAGGACTAGTTGTATCAACCTATTTGGCTTGACCACTAGTTTTCTTAGGAGTCTCTACTTGTTTGTTCTTCTCTCCTTCCTTCTCCTCTTTTTCTTTTTCCTTATCCTCTTCTTTGTTCTTTTGCTCCTCTTCTTATTTCTTCTCCATTTCTTCTTTCTTCTTGTCATCTTCCTACTTTTTCTTCTCTTCCTCCTTCTTCCTTTCTTCTTCCTTCCTCTTATCTTATTCTTTCTTCTTTTCTTCTTCTTCCCTTTTCTCCTCTTCTCTCCTCTTCTCTCTTTCTTTCTTCCTTTCTTCTTCTCTACCTCTTTTCTCTTATCTTCCTCTTTCTTTTTCTCTTCCTCTTTGTCCTATTTCTATTTCTCTTCTTTTTCCTTGTCCCATTTCTCTTTCTCTTTATCTGGAGTGACATCCTTACTATCTAATGCATCAAAATCAATAGGATCAATTTGTTATGTCACTCCTTCACCTTCACTATCAAATGCCTCATCCAGTTGACCTGAGGATAGGTCAAGTGCTTGATCATCCTATTTAGCAGCTTCAAATACTCGGTGCATTCTGACAGCAACTTTAGCATGTACATGTGTGTCCTTTTCCACTTCAGAAGCTCTACCTTCTAGTAGACTGAGTCTTCTCCTCCTCATGAATAAAATTCCTTTGTGCGTATCCATTATTTCAAATAATTTAGAATTTGAGGCATCAGGAAATTATTGTGCAAAAATGTTCTCCCTGATCTCCTATTCTTTCTCAATGGTAAAGTACCATTTATAATCTAAAGAATTATACAAAGAATATGGCTTAACCGATCTAATTTCAGATGTCGACCTATTATTAATGCTGGTATTTTAATATGGTTTTGTCATTGATGTCAACACCTACTAAAACACTAGCACTTTGGAGATCCAACAACATTCATCGGCAAGCAAGTAACTATTGCATAGTTACTGGTATATGGTTCACCGACATGATATAATGATCATTAGCACTTGGAATGGCATGAAAGACACATGGTTATGTCGAAGACATCACTTGGACATCTTGTCCTAGAGTTTTGTTCATTGGTACATTCACAATTGCAGATTTTCTTTTACCGACAAATAGGTCAAGGGTTATCTAGGGTTACACCGGCAGGTTTATCTTTTCCAGATCAGCATGGCATGCTATGGAGATGATTAATTATTGTTGTAAATCCATTAAGCTGACATGTTCAATCAGTTATTGCATCTGATATTATATTGTTTGTAAAATGTTTTCTATTGTAATATCTTGTAGAGCCGACCTAGTAAAATTAGTCTTAGGTTATGGTATAAATGTAAGATCTTATTTGTAAGATCAAGTGTGGAGTGCGAAAAAGAATTGTGTGAAGGTATATGCGATATTAAAAAGTGAAATACACGCAGACATCATTTGAAGGTGAAGCTAGGTTTTTGTGAAATCATATCAGCATTACACTGGTACTGAATCCAGCATATGAAGATGCTAATTTGTACAGTACATTCTTATTGGATTTAACCGTCCAACTATAGTCAGTGTGACTCCCATTTTGTGTTTGAGCAGTGAGCTCTAGGTTGTTGGCCTTTCTGCATGTGGAGACCCCATTTATTTACACTTACTATCTCCAGTAGTATCATCTGATTGTGGGTAAGGTTTCCCACAGTGGTTTTTCCCCTTACAGGGTTTCCATGTACAAATATTGGTGTTATGTGTTGTGAATGACTTTGTGTTTATGTTTCATGCATTAATCTTTACCGGTATAGAAATTAACTATTAAAATTGTCTACCGGCATACTTAACTGGTTTACCGGTATTATGCACTAATTTGGTTTAGTTTTTTTTCGCTTGAATTTATGAGACAACTGATTCACCCCCCCCTCTTAGTTGTCTCTAGGACCTAACAATTGGTATCAGAGCCTAGTCCTCTTTTGTAGAAGTTTAATAACTTGAGGAGATCCAATGTGTACTAACTATTTCAGGAAGGACAATCCTAAAATTGATGGAACCAACTATGGCACATGGAAGATCACAATGGAGACACATCTGAATTGCATTTGAAAAGACATCTGGGAAGTTACAAAGAATGGTTATACTACTGCTATACCAGGTTAGCCCAGTCCAGCTAACTTGACAAAAGATGAAGAAAATGATTGCAAAGCAAGAGAAGCACTTTTGAGCACATTATCAGATCAACAAATCATGGGACTATCAGATAGGTCTACTGCTAAAGCTATTTGGGATCATTTGGAAACACTGAATGAAGGAGATTCTACAGTCAAAATTGCAAAACTTGAAAGCTTCCGGGTTAGGTATGAACGTCTGAAAATGGAAGAAGATGAAAGGATTTCTGCTTTTATGGAAAGAGTAAATGAAATTGTTTTGGGTATTAAATGTTGTGGAGGAACATTAAGTGAGGATGAAATTGTTTGAAAAGTTTTAAGAGGATTTCCATCGGCATATAAAATGAAGGTTACTACTATAAATGAGTTGAGAACAATGCCTAATACATTAGTAACTAGGAACACATTGGTTGGGAAACTTTCAGCTTTTGAAATTGAGGAATTTGGTCATGTTGCTACTATTAAGATAGATTTAGCCTTTGAAGCATCAACATCATCTGCTCCATCATTTGACAAATCTGATTGGAAAGCCTTTTATGCAAGAGAACTTGAAGAAAGTAGTAAATAAAATGAAGAACTTGAAGAACTTGAAGCACTGTTTGCAAGGAAAATGCCTAAAGGTCCAGTTGGAAGTAAGTATGAAAGTAAAGCACCCTTTAAATGTTTTAACTGCAATAAGATTGGTCATATGGCTTTGAGATGCCCTGATAGACATGCTAGACTAAGAGAAGAAGCTAGAAGAACATACAAGCCTAATCCTAAATATCAGAGATACAGATTTAAGAAGAGTAAAGACAAATCTTGTTACATTGCTGATGAAGGTGTGACTGATGATTCTAATGAGGATCTAATAGACAATGGATGGGGTTTTGTTTCTATAACAGAAGATCAACCGAAACCTACTGCTCAATTGGTAGAACAAGCCCTAGCAGCTAAAGTTGAAGTAAAGGATGAATGCATTATTGACTTAGGATGCTCACATCATATGACAGGAGACAAAGGTAAATTCTTGAACTTTCAAAAATACAATGGAGGATTAGTATGATTTGGAGATGACAAAGCTTGTTCAATCAAAGGTAAGGGTACAATATCTCTTGATGGTAAGCATAACACTGACAATGTTTACTATGTTGAAGGATTAAAGTATAATCTTTTAAGTGTTGGTCAATTAGTTGAGAAAGGATTTCAGTTACAATTTAAAAATGGAAAATGCAAAATCATGAATAGAACTGGTTTGGAAATTGCAACTAGTAATTAGACTAGAGGTAATATCTTTCATTTGAATAACAATGAAAAGATATGCTTGATTGCACATATAGATGAAAGTTGGTTATGGCATAAGAGACTCTGTCATGTAAACTTTGATTGCATGGTAAAGATCAATACTACTAAGGAAGTTAGAGACTTATCTAAAATTGTCAAACCTCATAATATAATGTGTAAGGAATGTCAATTTGGAAAACAAGTTAGAGCTAGTTTCAAAAGTATTCCAGAAAAACCCAATAATGCTCTTGATTTGATTCACATTGATTTATGTGGTCTAGCTAGAACTAAAAGCTTACAAGGTGATAGATATTTCATGCTAATCATTGATGACTATTCTAGAATGTGCAAGGTTACTTTTCTCAGATAAAAATCAGAAGCACTTGGAAAGTTCAAACTGTTCAAAGCAATGGTTGAAAATGAAACCAATAAGAAAATCAAATGATTAAGATCAGATCAAGGAGGAGAATTCACATCTAAGGAATTTAATACACTCTGTGAAGTGAATGGAATCAGAAGATAGCTATTAGCACCTCGGACACCACAGCAAAATGGAGTTGTTGAAAGGAAAAACAAAACTATCTTGGATGCAACAAGAAGTATGTTATCGGAAGCAAATTTACCACATGTGTATTGGAAAAAAGCAGTCAGTACAATGGTCTATACATTCAACAAAGTTCACATCAAAGGTGAAACTGGTAAGGCCCCTCATGAACTATGGTTTGGTAATACTCCTACTCTTAAGTATTTCAGATTTTTTTGAGGTAAATGTTATATCAGAAGAGATGAGTATATTGACAAATTTGATCCTAGAAGTGATGAAGGAATATTTCTTAGTTATTCATCTAAGAGAAACGTATATAGATGTTTTAACAAGAGATTGCAGAAAATTGTTGAGAGTACAAATGTAAAGATTGATGAACAATTAAGAGGAACTACAATGTATGTAGACTCTGAACTGGCAACAAAAATTGCAACAAATGAACCTACACTAAATCCACCAGTACAGAATGAAGATCCAGTTACCTCGGTACCATCTGAGGATTCCACAATAATTGAAGAACAACAACAAACAAAGACACCCCAGTATGTAAGATTGAATCATTTTGAAGATCAGGTAATCAGAAACAAATTTAAAGGAGTTATGACAAGAGGAAGATTGGAAAATGAAGAGGTATGTCTTATTTCTCAAATTGAAACATCATCTATTAATGAGGCATGTGAAGATAAATTTTGGATTAAAGCTATGGAAGAAGAATTAGAACAAATTGAGAAAAATAACACTTGGACATTAGCTCCCCGGCCTAAAGATAAAAATATAATCGGAACCAAATGGGTATTCAGAAACAAACTTAATGAAGATGGTAAGGTTGTCAAAAATAAAGAAAGACTAGTGTGTAAGGGATATTCTCAGAAGGAAAGAGTTGATTACAATGAAATGTTTGCATCGGTAGATAGAATTGAGGTAGTCAGATTATTCTTGGCTTTTGCAGCACACAAGAACTACAAAGTTTATCAAATGGATATTAAACGTGCATTTTTGAATGGAGATCTTGAAGAGGAAGTCTATATTGAACAACCTGATGGGTTTTCTTTGACAGATGACAATGATATGGTTTGCAGGTTAAGAAAAGCTCTGCATGGATTAAAACAAGCTCCAAGAGCTTGGTATGCAAGATTGGATAAGTATCTTTTAAAGATTGGTTTTACTAAAGGAAATGTAGATAGTAATTTATATTACAAAATAACTAATGATGACATTTTGATTATAGAAGTATTTGTTGATGATATAATCTTTGGAGGAGATGATGGATTATGTAAAGAATTTTCTATTAAAATGCACCAAGAATTTGAAATGTCTATGATTGGAGAAATAAAATTCTTTTTAGGATTGCAGATTTCACAGACTAACAAAGCTATATTCTTGAGTCAATCCAAATAGTTGAAAGCATTACTAAAGAAATTTGGGATGGAGAACTCTAAACCTGTAGGCACACCTATGACTACAAATGACAAATTATCTCAAAGAGATGAATCTACACCTGTTAATCCAACTAGATACAAATCTATGATAGGAGGTTTACTGTACTTGACACAAACCGGACCTGATATTATAAATGCAGTATGTATTGTTTCAAGATTTCAAAGTAATCCTAGAGAAAATCATGAATTGGCAGTAAAAAGGATTTTTCGATACTTACAAGGCACTATAAATCTTGGATTATGGTATCCTAGAGACAAAAAATTTGAATTATGTGCATACACAGATGCAAATTGGGCAGGAGATGTGGATGATAGGAAAAACACCACTGGCAAAGCATTCTTTCTTGGAAATAGACTAGTTTCTTGGTTGAGTAAGAAACAGAGTTGTACATCTTTATCAACAGCAGAATCAGAATATGTTGCAGCAGCAACTAACTGTACACAGGTATTATGGCTTAAGCAAATGTTGAAAGATATAAAGGTAAAATGAAAGGAACCTATTACTATATATTGTGATAACACTGTAGCAATTGATATATCTAAGAATCTAGTACTACATTCTAAAACAAAACATGTTTCTATCAAACAAAATTTTCTAAGGGAAAAAGTTGAAGAAAAGGAGATAAAACTAGATTATATGAATACTAAAGAACAACTTGCAGATATCTTTACAAAACCTTTTCCCAAGGAGACTTTTGAATATATCAGAGATCAACTTGGAGTCATACCACCACCAGTAGAGACTTAGATAGTTGATGATTGTCATCAACTGATAGAACTAACAGACAAATCTTTTACTCTAGTCTTTGATGAGGAAGATACTTCTCACGGGGAGTAGTTGGTATATTGAATTGATTGGTATTTTGTATATGAACTTAGTTTTGTTGTAACTCTGGCAGTTGATGTCAAAAGGGGAGAGATATCTATGGAAAAACACATTATCTTTTGAAGAGAGATTGTTGTTTGGGAGAGACTATTACTCTCTGTATGTATTTTGATTTCTGGTAATGATCTTTTTGGAGATTGTTGGTTTTTGGTATCTGGCATTTCTATTTTGGCACTTTGATGGTTTTTCCATCTTTTGTTGGTATTTTGGTATGGTTTTGTCATTGATGTCAACACCTACTAAAACACTAGCACTTTGGAGATCAAGCAGCATTCACCGACAAGGAAGTAACTATTGCACAGTTACTGGTATATGGTTCACCGACAAGATATAATGATCACTGGCACTTGGAATGGCATGGAAGACACATGGTTATGTTGAAGACATCACTTGGACATCTTGTCCTGGAGTTTTGTTCATTGGTACATTCATAGTTGCATATTTTCTTTTACCGGCAAATAGGTCTAGGGTTATCTAGGGTTACACCAGCAGGCTTATCTTTTCCACATCAGCATGGCACGCTATGGAGATGATTAATTATTGTTGTAAATGCATTAAGCTGACATGTTCAATCAGTTATTGCATCAGATATTATATTGTTTGTAAAATGTTTTTTATTGTAATATCTTGTAGAGCCGACCTACTAAAATTAGTCTTAGGTTATGGTATAAATGTTGTTAGGAAACTCATAGATACTGAGAGGGGGGGGGGTGAATCAGTATCTAACTGGTAATTAGAATTTCTCAACTTAAAACATGTAGAACATATTGTAATAGTGTACCGGTATGCAATAAATAATGTAATAAACAGAAATGAAAGAAACCACATGAAAATCACACCATAACAGAATGATTTAATGAGGGAACCCGGTGTGGGAAAAACCTTAGTGGGATTTGTGACCCACAATATTCACTTACTAGCCAATAAGAGAATATTACTTACAATAGGGGCCTACACATGCAGGAAGGCCAAGTGCCTAGAGCTCACTGCTCAAATGGGAAGTCTTACTGACTTACAATGTGGATTATACAAATCCAATAACTTTTACTACTTTACAATAGCATCTTCAATGCTAGATTCAGTACCGGTTTCTGCTCTGTTCTTTACATATACCCCTTAACCTATATTTCACATAATAGGTCTGCCTAATCTTTTTCTTTGCTTACTTCCCTTCCTTACAAAATGTCTACAATGATCTCTTTTATTTATAAGAGTCATTTTATAATGATATCAAGTTGGCTTACAAAGTTTTTCAAATAATAAACAAAATATAATATAACAAAAATCCTATCGGCCTCTGTGCCGGTATGCTTCCTTTCTTTGTGCTGGTGCTGGTGTTCTGAGTGCCAATGTAGAGTGTGTTCTGCTAATGCCAGTGTAATGCCTTGCCGGTGTAATAGGATTGTAAGGTTGCCATCAATGACAAAACCTTCAATCACATACAATGTCTCATTGGAGTGTGCATATGCCAACAAATGTAAGATCTTATTTGTAAGATCAAGTGTGGAGTGCGAAAAAGAATTGTGTGAAGGTATATGGAAGATTAAAAATTGCAATACAGGAAGACATCATTTAAAGGTGAAGCTAGGTTTTTGTGAAAGCATATCAGCATTACACCAGTACTGAATCCAACATATGTAGATGCTATTTTGTGTAGTACATTCTTATTGGATTTAACCATCCAACTGTAGTCAGTGTGAATCCCATTTTGTGTTTGAGCAGTGAGCTCTAGGTTGTTGGCCTTTCTGCATGTGCAGACCCCATTTATGTACACTTACTATCTGTAGTAGTATTATCTGATTGTGGGTAAGGTTTCCCACCATGGTTTTTCCCCTTACAAGGTTTGCACATACAAATATTGGTGTTATGTGTTGTGGATGACTTTGTGTTTATGTTTCATGCATTAATCTTTACGGGTATAGCAATTAACTATTAAAACTGTCTACCAACATACTTAACTGGTTTATCGGTATTAAGCATTAAGTTGGTTAAGTTGTTTTTGGTTTGAATTTATGAGACAACTGATTCACCCCCCACCTCTCAGTTGTCTCTAGGACCTAACAATTAACACATTAATATTTGATGACTTCTTGTTCTACTTTCTCTTTCTCACTATCAATAAAATCATCAAAATACTCCTTTAAATAATCAAGGACTTTCCTCTTCATATTCTTAATTGTCCTCTAAAAATGTGTCATTGGCTTATAAGAGGAAATAGCTATATTTACCGCTGCAAAAGTTGCAGGTGCATTACCAATAGACTTCACCTTCTTGCTTGATTGTCTTGTCTTCTTTGTTTGAATTTCTGGTTTAGTGTCCTCTGACTCTGATGAGTTGGTTTTGGTTTTTCGCTTCCTCTCAAATAATTTTGTTGGAATAAACTCAGGTTTCTTCTTAGCTTGTGACCACTTGGTCACTTTCAGACTGGCAAAGGTAACTGGTGCAGATACTGATGGCACTGCTTTGTCCTTTTTCTATTTTGGTTCTTCAACTAGTATGACCCTCTCCAAGTAGGTACTAGATCTATTTTTCTTTTCATCCAGTGGTGAGGCAAGTAGGGTAGAAGAATACCCGATCAATAGGTCATTCACCACTTCATAACCCATAGGTTTAATTGCTTCCTTTCTCGGTCCCACTGCTTGCATTATGCACTCATCTACCTTTATTATGAAGCAGATGTATCTTTATATTCCTTCACAATATCATCGGATATCCTCATTCTCTGGTTCATTTTCTGCTTGAATTCATTGAAATATTTGTTAAGAACCTCAGGATATCCAGTTCCCACTACTTGTAGACTCTCCTTGGTTTGTCTAGAGACCAATAGGTCAGTAGACCATTGTACATCACCTACTCCAGGGAAATAACCTTGAAAGTAGAAGAATAAATTGACTAGAAATTGTCCAAACCTAAACCTTGGAGAATTGTCCTATTTGATGGACTTTAGATTCAATAGCAATTGCTTCTATAGATAGGTACATAGGCCAAATGTAGTATCTTCCTTGATCATTCTGGAAGTGGCATTCATTGCAGCAGCATGGACCAAATTCATTCTGCTAGCATAAAATTTCTAGTAACCAATCACCATGCAAGCATATTTTACCAGATCATCTTTGATGGTGTTGACGGTCATCATCCATTGGTCACTCATAGAACCAGTGAGCTTTGTCATTTTAGTTTTGGTGACCTTTCGTAGAGCTGGTACCTATCCAATATTGTAGAAACCAGTGATGACATGAATTGCTTCTGGTGTGATGTCATGCATTCACTTGAAATAAATCTTATCACCATGTACTCTACTGAGGATGATGTGGATATGTTCTTCTGTGAACTCTTCCAGATTGTACACTGCATTGTGCAGTTTCATCTTCTCAAGAAAACTATACTTAGGTTTGATCTTCTTTTCATCCCCACAAAACATACTTAGCTAAGAATGAAACACTAGGGATCCTAGGTCTTCCATTTATAGTCTATATACCCTGAAACAACTCCCTCAACAATAACTCCGATGGGTATTTGAGATAGGGCATTATAATTCATTTTCTTTTGAAGAAATTCAGTTGAATCTATAGGTGCACTAGAACTAGAGTGCGACGTAGAAGCCATGATAAGAAATAAATTTGAGAAATACCTTCACAATCCAAAATTTAGGGTTTGCCAATGTCACCCACAATACACCACTTTGGTTGTTAGATCTCCACTTAGTGTTCTTCACTGATAGATTGAAAAAATCACTAGATTCCTTTGCAAGATTTTGAATTTTCTTTGAATTGCTAGACAAAATGCTCTTTGTCGCTCCACTCTTGAAAATTCTTCTCTTGAAAATAGATAAGAGAAAATGACAACAAAAAATCCCTTTTAAACAACTCTTACTGACTGCAATAAATGTATCACCGCTAGGGTTCAAACCCTAATTTTGCCTTTTATTGCTTCAAGTCTTCTACCAACTGACAGGTAACATATACTGGTTAAGGTCTTTACCAATACAAACTAGGGGTTCAAAATATTTCACCGATATGTTCCCTTAAGCTTTTATGAAGCTCAGTTTGCCGGTTCAGAGACTTCTACACTAGGTGCAGAAACCGATTCATCCTATGACACTTCTTCTAAATTTTTTTTCCATGTTTTATTCATTTCCATTTGAACGGTTTCAACATTAATCTTCCCTTCTAGAGTGATTGGTATATCATCTGATAGCTTCTTTCTTGGTTTGCAAGTTCTGGCAATGTGTCTCGGTTTGTTGCAATGATAGCATACCATTCCAGGTGTTCTCCATGGTCCATTATTTATATTTCCATTCTTCTTTTTGCATGTTATAGTAGTGTGACCGCTACCATGATGGATTAAACAATTTTCTCTCCAACCAATTGTTTCTTGATAACCACCTGACCGATGGTGATAGGTATTGTACCAGTTGGGATTCCTGCTCACAGAGGGTTCTAGGATAACTCCTTGAGTCCTTGGAGGATATCTCCCAGTGTTGTGCAAAACTGTCCTGCATTCAAATGCTCAATGCCCAAACTTGTTGCATGCATAATAATTTCCATTGAATCTATTGGATGTAGGCATATTGTTTTGAAAATAAGGAAAATTGTTGTAGGCCTTACTTCTACACACATTAGCAGCATGTCCTTCTTTGAGATAATTAAAGCAAATAGGTTTAAATTTTTACTTACCTTTATCCTTGGATGACAGTTGCTTCTTTGATGATTCAACTTTTGTTCCAGAGGTCTCACCTTCCTCATATCTAGAGAAACCAAGTCCAGTGGTATTCTTTACTGGTTTTGCCAACTCTAGCTTTTGCTCTAGCTTAGCAGTACTCTGATTGAATTTGGCAAGTCTCTCCTTTGACTCGGTAAGTTCCTTGGAAATAGTAGCATTGGATTCCATCAAGGTTGCATTCTTAGAAATAGCCATGTTTAGTTCACCTTGCATTTATTCTTTTTCCATTTTACTCTCTTGGAGGTGAGCAGTAAGGGCACTGATTTCTTTCTTCGGCTTGGGGATCTCATGATCTTTACCTTTTACCAGATCTTCATCTTTCCTTATGTTCTCAAGTTCTTGACACATTCTGATAGTCAGTCCTTCCAGCTCTTTTTTTAGATTGGCTTTAGATTCATTCAATTTTTCAGCTTCTTCAACTAGGGCATCCATGTCAGCTTCATCAGAAGAGCTATTTTCAGTAAGTTCCATCAGTTTCTGAGCATGCTCTCTTCTCTTGGCCAAAGAGGTTTTATATTTGACTTTGAGTTCATCATAGGCTCTCTCAGTCTAAGTGAGACTATGAGTAAGTTCCCTCACACTGTATTCCCCCATATCTCCTTCCAAGTGGTTAGACTTATAGAAACATTGGCTCTGATACCAATTGATGAATACTAAGACGGGGGGGTGAACTAGGATACCAAAAAATACTGTAAAAACCTTTTAAACAATTTAGCAGATAACCGATACAAGAGATTCACTAATAAACTAGGTAAGATAAATGCAAACCAAATGGAAAACAAATAATTCACCCTCAAGAGCACAATCACCATAACACAAGATATTTGACATGGAAACCTAAATGGGAAAAACCACGGTGAGAAGAAACTCACAAGTAACTATCTGCAAAATAGAAACCAGACCGGTTAAGGTCATACAATGTTCTTCACCAGAACAGATCCTGTTAGGAATCTAGATCTCTGTTAGGAGATAAGTCCTATTAAAGACTACCTTGTTAAAGGATTTCAGATCCACTATTGTGAACCACCTTATTAGAGGATTTGCAAAGACTTTGTTGGGCCTACCCAGTTCAGGGTTTCAGACTTGTTGAAGATGTGAGTAATAAATAAGTGAGTGATATAGATAATAGCATAGTCTGCTTAATTAGATCCTTGATAACTCATTGTTAATGTATTTCAACATTACTTCAGTCTTAAATATCTCCACACTCTATCTCTTCACACAGACCTAATCTTCTCTACAATGATTGCAAATAACCTTTTCTATCACACATCTCTTACATCATGCATACGAACCCTAGATATGATGTCCTTATAAAGGAATCTAATTTCATGTTGGTCCAATAGGATTAGATTACAAGTTCCTAGGTTCACTGCATCTAGACATATTTGGTAACATGACACAAAATCATTTCCAAAGTGTTGGTGGATGATAACTCATCACATATTATAGTAATAGTTGGTAACTCATCACCAAGTAATATCGGTTAATAAAATACTGATTACCGGTTTGTCAAAAATGAAGACTGGTAGATGGAAGTGTTTTGATCAAAAGTTAACTACCACTTGGTTCCTTCATATTGCTTGAGCTCCTCGAACCACTTGGGATCCTCATACCACTTGAGCTCTTCAATCAATCCATGACTGGTAAACATCTTCTGCAAAATATCGAGTCTAAAGACTATACATTCAACAATACACAATACTGGTTGGAGCAATTACCGATTGAGCATAACTCATATATCAAGAAAGCGTGTGTCTATCAATGACAATAAAAACATCATCAAAATGCCAACATACCTAACAGTTTGGAACAACAAAATCCCCTAACCGGGTAGGTCCTAACAGGCCATAATCTTTAAATCCCCTAATATGATAGCTCTATATGAGAGTCTAAAATCCTCTTGCAAGGTTGATCCTAACATGTCACTACTCCTAACAGGGCTTATCATTCAAATCCCTTAACCAGGTGACTCTTAACCAAGTATGCTCCTAACAGGGCATAGTTGTAAGACCTTAACCGGTCAAGATTTCTATTCTGTAGATAGTGAATCTTGTGGGTACTAACTTGTTGGAATACAATGAATCTAAGAACACTGAGAGTGGGGGGTGAGCTAGTGTTCTTCCTAGAGCACACTGCTCAACACAAAAGAGTCTCACTAACTACAAGCTCTTGCTGAGATAAAATAGTGCTAGTGAGCTCACAAAATGCATCTGCAATGCCAAAAAGAGTTATGGTTAAGGCTTTGTTATGTTCCCATTCCTAAATCCTGAATCTGTCTACCATTATCTCCTTTCTTCCAAGAATGCTTTACAAATCATCTACTAATTATAGTATGATATTACATTCGCATACAAATGACCTACATACATGTCCTTTAGATTAGACAGTTCTACTACCTTTTTCATATACATTGTCCTATTCAAAATTGCTTCTTCTATTTCATTTTTCTCATAATCATCTAAATCTTCATACAAAATTGACACATTATTCAAAATTCCATCTTTAGTTACCTCATCAATTAACTCTATACAAGTTATTTTACCAGATTCAGTTGCTTCATCACTCTTTTTCTTGTTGGGGGTTGCTGGAGTGGATGGAGAAGGTTGCCTCTTCTGAGTAGGTTTCCTTGTTGGAGGTGTGGATGCAGTTATTACCTTTCTAATTCGCTTCCTCCTTCATTCCACCTTCTTCTCCTCTACCGGAGGCTTGTCATCTTTCTTCCTATGTACCCTTCTAAATGGAAGAGGTTGATTATCCTCTAGATTAGAGTCAGAAGTGATAGAAGAAATGAAAGTTTCTGGCCTCTTCACCTCAGGAGCACTAACCGTTGTCAGTTGATCTACCAGTTTAGATTTAGAACCTAGTTTTGTATCTATCCCGTGAATTACATTTTGAAAAAATGTAGACATTTTGTATATCTTATTTTCTCTTCTTTTCTTATTGAAACTAATCTTAAACTTAAGATCCTTCTCCTCTGTAGTGCCAAAGTGTTCAACCTTATCATCCAAAGGAGCATCAATCAACATTTTATCATATAACTCCAAAATTCTTTCATCAACCTCATAACCTAGTTCAATGACCCATATAGTTCTAGGTTCCACTACTTCCATCACTGGCTCATCTATTTTTATCATGAAGCAAATATTAGTGGAATATTTCTCCATAATGTGTTTGGAGATTCTTTCCCTCAGTCTCATGTTCTGCTGAAAAGTTTTGAAGTAGCCCCAAATCTTCTCATCCCTATTACTACCAAGAATGTTGATTTCTTGTTTGATCTACAGACCTACTAGTATGTCATGAGCCCAATGATTCTTTCCCAAGCTGGGTAGCTCATTCAATAAGTACAACATCAAACTTACAATAAGATTGCCAAATTGAAATGTTCCTTTATTAACACCTTTTATCTTGCCAAGATTAATCATTAATTCACTCCTTATAAATTAACATAAGTTATACTTTTCATTATTCCTTATCATCTGATCTGCATCATGGATACAAGAACTAGAAATAGAGATCAATCAACTTGATTGAGTTACCTTTTAGTAAATGATCATGCTGGTAAATTTCACATTTGTGTCTTTGATGGTCCTAACCCTCATCGATCTCCATCATGGGTTACATCGATGAGATTCTCAACCGTAGTGTGGGAGATCTTATTTCCTAGTTCTTGTCCAAATTTGGGTAAGTCAGTGATTGCTTGAATAGCTTCTTTGGTAATCATGTGGGGCCGGTCCAGCCAGATGAATTTATTATGGACCCTGCTCAGAACACATCTGATCATTTCATCTTTGAATTTTGGTATATACATGATTTTGGTTAACCCTAGATCCTCAATGATTTGATATTCTGGCTTGATTGTATTGGATCTTCCTAGTATCACAGATTGATACATTCCCTTGATTTCATTAGTACCTAAATCCTCCAAGGTGCAGTGAATATAGGCCCTAACATTTTCTACATAAACCATGCCATCGGGAACCCTCAAAAATGCGCCAGTAGAGTCTTCCTTCATAGAAATTTGGGAAACTTCCTTGAAAAAAGCATTAATCCTATCCTTGGCCTCAACAATAGTGGGATCCAAAATGAAAGTAGGAGAAGATGATGATTCAGATGCCATTTCAAAGAAATACTTGGAAAACAATCGATGGTTGAAGGGTTTTGATTACTTCTCAGATGATTGCTGGAAATTCTTTGGAATGCCTTTGCTCACTCTTGATCACCTATGATTTACCTTTTCTTTGCTCTGGTTTTCTTGAGTGCTGGGTGAGTGAAAATGAGTTCATTTTTTCTTTTTATCAGTGAGTAAACCCTATTCCATCACTATCATAAATGCTTAGCAATGTACCCTACCAGATGTTAGTTTCACAGTTTTATGCCAGATAAACCTCCATCAGTGATAAATACCACTCTCCAGATCTCTTTCCAGATCTCTTATAGGGAATATACAAGATTTTGAATGGATTTTCCAACCCCCAAGGCGTATGCCTTAGTTACGAGTTGAATTTCCTACTGGTGCAGGAATGCTCTATTCTACTAGTGGAGTTACAGGTGTAGTTACTAGTGTAGTTGCATCTCCACTTGGTTCTTCAGATTCTTTAACCCATCTCTTGGTGTGATCTTACTGTATTTCATCTACCTTCTACTTTCCTTTCTCATTTTCTTTAACATTATTAACCACTGTAGTCTTGCTTCTGCAATACTTAGCAATATGACCTATTTTGTTGCATTCATAACATGTAAGATTGTTCTTTTGAATTGCTTTGACATATCTGGTATCATTCCTTGACCTACATTGATTAGCCAAATGATGAAACTTTCCACATGCATGACATTTGACATTCATTCTACAATCTTCTGACTCATGACCATATTTCTTGCAATTTATACATTGACCAACAACTGAATTATAGTTTTGATTTGCCCTATTTCGAAATTGTCTAACCATATACCCAAATTTATTACAAACAAATAATCTACCGTTGAATTTGTAAGCATTAGATTTCCTTTTCAATTTTCTCTAGTCTGATGAGTTTTGCATATCGGTTGTCTGATCTTCATTTGCAGTACTGGAGCTTTCATTATGTACAAATCCAAGTGCTCTATAATCTTAACTTTGCCTTTGTCTTTTTAGTAAATCATCCCACTATGCAATACTAATCCTGATTTTTTCTTTATACTTACTTGCAATAGTCCAAACATCTCTCAGAGTTGTTATTTGTCTTTCAAGCTCTTGTTCATTATTCTAGGAGTGTACCAAATCAATTCTCAATAGATTATTCCCATGAGTCAATATGCCATAATCTTCAAATTTGTTCTTCAGAGATATAGAAAGATTTTATTCCTTCTTCTTTCTTTCCTCGAATCTTTTGATAACCTCATAGTTAGGTCTTGCATTTCATTCCTCATGAGCATGTTATCTTGACTTTGTTTCTTAAATGGTTCTTTAAGTGCATTTTTCTCTTCATCATCATCTTTTTGCAAAAGCTCCTTTGTCTTAGCTTGAGCAAATGACAACCTTTCTTGTCGAACAAGAATGAATTCATTAGCAGAATTAAATTCATCTTGCAGTTTTAGGTTCTTCATCCTTTCAGCATCATAATCCCCAAGTGCCATGTCAAGTTGCTTCTCGATAGCCATGTTCAACGATTCCAGTTTCAAGATCTCCCTGAAGCTGTTAAACTTGAACTAAGGTACTAGCATCTAATACTAATTGTTGGAATACAATGAATACAAGAACACGAAGAGGGGAGGTGAATCAGTGTTCTGCCAGTAACACAAGATTTTAACCTTTTATAACATACACATATAAACTAGTAAATGAAGAAACATATAGCATGAAGCAAATAAACCAGCCACATGAATAGACATCATAACACATAGAATTTATACGTGGAAAACATCAAAGAGGAAAAACCAAGGTGGGATTTGTGACCCACAATATCACTTCACTGGCCATATGAAAGATATTACATAGCATGGGGGCTTGCACATGTAGTAAGGAACAATGCGTAGAGAACACTACTCAACACAAAAGAGTCTCACTGACTACAAACTTTTGCTAAGATAAAACAGTACCGGTGAGATCACAAAATACATCTGCAATGCATAAAAGAGTATTGATTAAAGCTATGTTCTGTACCGATTCATAAATCTTGAATAATTCTACTAGTATCTCCTTTCCTCCAATAATGCTTTACAAACCATCTACTGATCATAGCATGATATTACATTCTCATACAAATGACCTTCATGCATATCCTTCACATTACACAATTCTACTACCTTTTTCATATACATTGTCCTATATCAAAATGACTTAACAAACAAACATATATACCCTTTACAAACAATATGCCTTGTCTCAGCTTACAATAGAAAAGATATCCAATATCGGTTCTATACAATAATTACAAGATGATTTTACAAATAAAACCTTTTGGATCCAGATTGATGTCGGCTTCATTAAAGTGCTAGATGTTGGTGTCGGTGTTGGTGATGACCCTGAATATTCTAATGTTGGTATCTATCGGTGTGTGCCTCCAAATGCCGATATATATCTTCAATAGAATCAATTTACCATCAATGAAAATATATGAATCTAATGAGTGTCAATTGCCAACACAATTCCCACCGTGTTTTTTCTATTTTGGGTTTTCCACATATAAATGTCTTGTGTTATGTGGAATTTTTTTAATTGGGCACTGGCTTGTATGGTGATATTTCTTATATGTATGTTAATTTTTAATTTGTTAAATTTGGTAATCAGATTTATATTATTTTTGTTTGCACTGATTTACCCTCCCACTCTTAGTGCCTTATAAGTTCATGGGAATCAGATAAATAATATTAAAGGTTGTAGAACACTGATTCACCCCACCCTTCTTAGTGTTACTTTTATTCAAACAAAACCTTGTATGAAGGAGACAGTTACGTAAAGATTGCCAAGTTGCATACCCTAGAAGGAAAATATGAAATGTTGAAGTTGAGTGAAGATGAGAACATCACTTCTTACATGTAGAAGGTGAATGAACTTGCATGAAATATCAGATGTGTCGATGAAAAGTTGGAAGAATCAGAAATTATTGCTAAGGTGCTTAGATCTTTACCTGCATCTTACATGCATAAAGTTTCTTCTATTGAGGGGATTAGAACTATGATAGAGGTAACAAGGGACATGTTGGTTGCAAATATTTCAACATTTAAAATGAGTGATTCTGGTGATTCTCTTTGTTATGTGGAATATGCATTCAAAGCTATGTTGCTATTTACTAAGTTGTCATTTGTTTTATGACCAAAGTCATCCTATATATACACTAGTCAGTTAATACTACCGAAAAGTCCAGTTGGTAAATACTAAGGCTACCGGTATCGGTTACAGGAGAGAGACAAGTCATCGAGATGATATACATCGAGCTATGTCTACTGAGTAAAGTTCACATGTCTACCGAGCAAAAAAGAAGGTATACTCAGTTAATCTAAACCAAGTGAAAACATGTTACCAGATTCAATGAACCTGGGCACACATGTGAAACATGTTACAAGATTCGAGAAGATGAAACCATTATTACATAGGAAATTGCATTTAAAGATTTTGTATGATTTTGAGAAAGAATATCTAATGAAATTATTTTCTATATTTATTCATTCAATTAAACATGTTTGTATAATCGAAGCATGAACATATCATCATCTTAGAGATCTATATAAACAAAATGATTTGAGTACTTGACATGGGATATGATATGACATAGAAAATCATGAGAGAAGATACGATGTGAGGATATAGTAATGAAAGAATATTGACAGAGATATTTAGAGGTTACCGAGAAGGTTTCAGAGAACAGTTTAAGGGACAGAGTATACAAAAGTTGGTTACCGAGTTGATTTATCAATTACTGACGAAATCTACGAGCAAGGTAATTTCATATTGAGCACATAGATTCTGCTATAACATTTCAGATGTGAAGTTGTAGATATTTTGTAAAGATTTTGAATGAATTATTTAAGTTGTATTAGAAACCTCTAACAGGGTAATAGACTCTAATAAAGTCTATAAATTGTAAATCCTTTAACAAGGTACAAAATTTTGTAAAAGTGTTTGTAAAATCCTTTAGCAAGGTAGATCTAAAGATCTTTATACTCCTAATAGGGTAAGCTATCAGAAATGGCTAAACATGTAACTCTAACCGAGCAATCTTAATTACTGCAGTAGTGAAGTTGTGGGTGTCATCCCCACCACAGTTTTTCTCTCTAACCAAGAGTTTCTACATTACCAAAAATCTTTGTGTTATGGAGTGAAATTTTGATGGATGTTATTTCTATGATTGTGTTTTAGTATTATATATTAATGAGATCAACAATACTCAGTTTGTGTTTATCAGTAAAATTGTTTTTCAAGAAAGGTTTTGAAGTACTCATTCATCCCTCCCCTCTCAATACATTAGCTTTCCTAGTCAAACCTAACAATCGGTATGAGAGCTTAATTTTTGGTAAAGGGATTAACAGCCTAAAGAGAAAGATCCTATCAATGGAAGGCTATAAACAATCACGCAGAATTGTGAATCTTCAAGAAGAATTGGATCATGCTTATCAAGTGATTGCAGATATGTAGGGGCAAATACAAAGGTCACTGAAAGTAAGAAGAAGGTTGTCTGATGATTACAAGACTCACAAGAGTTGGTGGAACAAATTGAGACATCATCTAAGAACAACATATAAGATGAATTTGAAGAAACAATTGCAGAATTGAAAGAAAAGAACAAAGCACTTAATGAACAGCTAAAAGCAATGAGAAGGGAGCATGACTATTTCAGCACACAGAAGAATGAAAATCTTGATGCATCGAGAATGACTGAAGATAATATGCAAAATATAGAAAGAGAAAAACAATAGCTAGAAGCAATGGTGTTTTAAAAGAATGATGAAATATCAAGGATGACTAAAGTTCAACAGAATCTATTTGATTAATTGGATTATGCACATCATGAAGCTACTCTAAAGGAAAATGAGAACCAAGCATTGAAACTTGAATTATCAAGATTTACCAATGAACTAGAAGCAGAAAAGAAGTCAAAAGAAACACTGATGAAAAGTCATGAAGCGTTAAGAATGTTGGATGAGCAACTAAAAATGAGAACACCCAACAAATCTGCATGACTCAGTTACAAAGGAATCAACACCACCGAGAAAGGAGAATCATCAAAGAAAGATGGAAACAAAGATAACATGAAGGAAAAGAAGCCTATTTACAACTACTGTGGAAAACAAGGACATATTGCAAACATTTGCTGAAGCAGAGAAGGTAAGCAACCGAATGTTACTAGGTTTGATGGTTATTGTTATAATTGCAATAAGTGTGGTCACACATCTAAGAAATGTAGGACAAAGTCTGTTAACAATTATCAGAAGGCAAAATTCAAGGGGTTTTGCAAAAATTGCAATAGATATGGACACAATACCGAGAAATGTTGGTTTAAGAAGAAAAACTATATGTGGACTCTACACCGAGCAAACACTAGAAGCTATCGAACCCACACAGATCTCAATTGACAATATACTTTAGTACCATGGGATTACAATACAAGAATATGGTGTGAATGTTATGGAAGATACAGACATATAAGAGCTAGGCCATACTGAGATTAAGGATATGTATAATGAATTGTGTACCGATGGAATCCTAGATAGCAAGTTTGAGCATATCAAACTTAAGGGATTGACCGAAGCCCTAACCTATCCTTGATTCTTCAAACCCCAATGGGTCAAATTTGTCTTAAGCTGAGTGCATGATGATTTTATGTGGTTAGAGGATCAACCTTTTAGGATCACCAAGGAGATTATTCACATGATAACCGGATATCCTATATTTGACCATGCCCGAGCACAGAAGATGATTTCACAGAAGGAATTGATAACATTAACAAGTGTTGAGTCTGATTGCAAAGGTCGTAAGTTGAACAATGTGACTGATGTAGAATTCAATTTTTCTATTAGAGTTATTGGTTACTGTTTCTTCCAGTCTGCAAGAGAAAATGGTGTATCATGTGTAGCTGTATATTTGGCTTATAAAATTGTTAAAAATGGTATGTGAATTGATTTATGTGAAGTGTTATTGAAGAATCTTTTTGAAAATCTCAATACAATAAGGAAACTGAACAAAAATAATACTACCAACACACTAAAGCTTGGGTCACTCTTAGTATGTATGTTTTTCTATTTTCAAAACTTCTTTCCATTAGTCAGTAACATTGTTTGGGAATTACACTAACCTATCACCCATCAAATAAATGATTTCATCAATCAGCGAGGTGATAATTTCAATATGATAATGGATGATTAATTTAATAGATTCCAGGAAAAGATGCATAGTAGGTATAGGATTCCACCTCAGCTAGTGGAAAAGTACAAGAATACTATATGTTTTGAAGTGGACATCGACTACTATTATGTAAATGTAGTAGAACCTAGGACTCAATCTTTACCGCCTATGGGTTATGAGATAGATTTTGATATTTCTCAATAGCAGATAGATTCCTTTTTAGCACTTCCAAGGCATGCTACCGAGAAAAGATATGGCACCTATGAAGAGGTGAAAGAAAAAGTAAAAATGAGCATTGTAGTACCAAAGGCTGGCAGAAAAGCCAGCAGGGTAATCAAGGATTTAACTGAAAAGTTTGGAGAAGGTTCTATCTCCACACCTACTAAGCCAACAAGTAGGAATAGCGATCAACTTTCGATCAGGGAAGAATCTGAAGCTCAAGAAGCAACAATTACACTAAGCACTGAATTGCCAAAGGGCATAATTTTGAAAAGAAAGAAACAAGATAAAACCAAGGTATCACTGACCCCGCCAGTAAAGCGAGCAAACACTAGATCATCTGCTGTGTCACCTGGTAAGAAGCAGAAAAATGTTGCAATGCCTAAGGTTACAAAATTTTTTACAAAGAAGCCCAAAACACTAATTTTGGATAAAGAGGCAAGTGACACAGAGTCAGAAGATGTAAATAAATTTTAGGTTGTAAAAAGCACAAAGGAAGATGTACATAGTGTTGATAATTTTTGTGCAAAATTAAAGCAATATGGTGGATTTGGGTCATTTAGATATGTTAAATATGATTCAAGAATAGAAGAAGAGAAGAGGCAAATAGAAGAGACTATAATTTGTACACTTCTCAAGTTTTGAGTAGTTCCATTGGAAGTGGCTGGTTTTCTTCCAAAAGCATTGTACTCACATATTTATAATAGATGGAAATATGCTATGGACTCGAAGAAGCAAATAAGAGAAATATTTTTGGTACATCTCTTTCCAGATATGTCGGTAGATGACATAAGAGATCATTGGAAAAACTACTAGACAAATTTTCAAGTAAAATGAAGGGCCTTGAAAATGATGAATGGCCTATATCTTGAAGTTGAAAATAGAACTAAAGAAAAATGGAAGAAAATATTAAGAATTCAGACTGAAGAGCCAAAAGGTGAAGTAGAGATAGTTGACATCACCGAGAAAGATCCTACTTCCACTATTCCATTAGATGAGGATGTATTAGACGCTGAGGCACAAGAAGAAAAGATGATAGAAGGAAGCGCCTATGCCAAGCTGGTATCAAGTGAATCAATTTTGGAATAGGTTAAGTCCTATCCTCCAATCACCCAACAAGTTTCCACTGAGAAACATCAGGACATAGATCAAGGTACAGATGGTCAAATGGATAAACAAGATGACTCTACCTCTTAGGCCACCGGTGAGAAAACTTCCCAAGTACTATCAAGCACTGAGACATTCGCCACTGAAACTCCAAGGAAGGAAAAACTAAAGGATACAATGAAGGCTATAGGAACTGACAAAAGTGTTGCATCTACCGAGAAACATACTGAGGATGGACAAGTCTCAAAAGCCATTGTACTCATTCAACCGGTGAAGACATCATCATCAAAGGAGAAGAAAGCAAAAAGACACAATTTTATGATAGATCTGTTGAAGCCTATTGTGTTGCTGAATGTTGACATTACAAAATTGAAAGGGCAGGCACTAACAGAATTCGGTGAGCTTTATAAAGCCAAAGCAGAGCAGGAAAGATAGATAGCTATTCAGCAGAAGAGCCGAGTACTTCAGAAGGTCAAAACATTATTGACAGATATGATACCTGAAGCTACCATCAATAAAGATTCTACCATCCATATGCAACTAGATGAACTACTCACTCAATTAGAGGCATCAAGAGTAGAAGCATCAGAATACCTTAGAAAATTGAAAGATAAAGAGCTATCTGCCAAGATGATTGAAGAGGTGCAGAAATCAATTGCTATAGGTAAAACAAAGCTTATTGAAATCATTGCTGAGTTGTCTCCTCAACTCAAGCATATTACTTATTTATTCCAGAAGTTATGTACATTCTCATTCTTTATCAAAGATATCAAGAATAAGACTGAAGTCATTGAAAAAGAGATTACCAATCTCTCAAATAAATTGACTACCAAGCCAAATTATCTTCAGAATTTTTATACAAGACTACAAACTCTTATGGATCAATAGTTAGAACTTCAGAATGAAGAGCATAAAATAAGGATGGATATCGTGACTCTTCAAACATTATTTATTCCCCATTTGTCATCAGTTCAAGAGCAGATCAATCGAGCTACCCAATTGTCCACTCAAGTAGAGGGAAGTAGTCTAGATGGTTTGATCACACTGTTAGCTGATATTACAGCTCAACATTCACTAATGGACAGTGTCAAGGATGCACTTACCAATGCTCTTACAGATGCTCGTACAAAGTATAAATCTATTTTTGATCGGTTGCGCCCACCAAATGGTAACTAGTTTTGATGTTTGTCAAAAAGGGGGAGTGTACCGAGTATACAAAGTATCTGAGTGTACAGAGTTTATAATATATACCAAGTGTACAGTTGAAATTGATAGGGGGAGCTTGGAACATCAAAAGCATGATATACAGAGTATGGAACATCAAGTTATGTATAGATGTACAAAATATTGATAAGGGGATTATGTATTTGATTATGTATTTGAACAATATATATACTGTCATTTCAGTTTATTGTGCAAGTATATAGATTTTGTGTTATGACTTTGAAAGGAGTTTTGTCATACATACCAAACTAATGTCAAAAGGGGATATTGTTTCTATTTACTAAGTTGTCATTAGTTTTATGCCCAAATTCATCCTATATATACACTAGTCGGTTAATACTACTGAAAAGTCCAGTCAGTAAATACTAAGGCTACCGATGTCGGTTACAAGAGAGAGACAAGTCATCGAGATGATATACACCGAGCTATGTCTACCAAGTAAAGTTCATATGTCTACCGAGCAACAAAGAAGGTATACTGAGTTAATATGAATTGAGTGAAAACATGTTACTAGATTCAATGAGCCTAGACAAACATGTGAAACGTGTTACAAGATTCGAGAAGATGAAACCGTTATTACATAGGAAATTGCATTTAAAGATTTTGTATGATTTTGAGGAAGAATATCCAATGAAATAATTTCTATGTTTATTCATTCAATAAAACATGTTTGTATGATCGAAGCATGAACATATCATCATCTCAGAGATGTATATAAACAAAATGATTTGAGTATTTGACATAGGATATGATATGACATGGAAAATCATGAGAGAAGATACACTGTGATGATATAGTAATGAAAGAAGATTGACAGAAATATTCGGAGGTTACCAAGAAGGTTTTAGAGAATAGTTTAAGGGACAGAGTATACAGAAGTTGGTTACCGAGGAATGCTACAAGCAAGGTAATTTCATATTGAGCACATAGATTCTGCTATAACATTTCAGATGTGAACTTGTAGATATTTGGTAAAGATTTTGATTGAATTATTTAAGTTGTATTAAAAACCTCTAACACGGTAAAGGACTCTAATAAAGTCTATAAATTGTAAATCCTTTAACCAGGTACAACATTTTGTAATTTTTTTTGTAAAATCCTTTAGCAAGGTAGATCTAAAGATGTTTATACTCCTAATAGGGTAAGCTATTAGAAATGGCTAAACATGTAGCTCTAACTGAGCAATCTTGATTACTGCAGTAGTGAAGTTGTGGGTGCCATCCCCACCACAGTTTTTCTCTCTAACCAAGAGTTTCTGTGTGACCAAAAATATTTGTGTTATGGAGTAAAATTTTAATTCATGTTATTTCTATGATTATGTTTTAGTATTATATATTTATGAGATCAGATATACTCAGTTCATGTTTATCAGTAAAATTGTTTTTCAAGAAAAGTTTTGAAGTACTAATTCACCCCTCCCCTCTTAGTACATTACCTTTCTTAGTCAAACCTAACAAGCTACTATTTATAGAAAGCATATGCAAAGATATGATCCAGGAGACAGTTCTTTAAACTATATAGAATGGGAAGGAAATGAAGTACATTAAAGAAGAAGAGCAAGAGCTTGAGGAGATTGGAGCCCTTATCAGTAAGATCTTACCCAAAGGAGATGGTAAATATGAAGGAAAATTGCCTCTTAAATATTTTTCTTGCAAAAAGAAAGGTCATTTTGGCTGAAGGTGTCTGAAAAGAGTTCCTAAGTTAAGACCTAACAAACCTAGATTTCAGAAGAGATGTTATTATGTTGTTGATGAAGGTGTGATAGATGATGAATTTGATAAAGGAGGTTCAAGTGATAATGAATGGTTATTCATTTCTATCAAGGAAGATGATCTAATACATACTTATTCTAGTAGTTGCATGAATGTAGAAAGAGATTTGGCTACACAAGTTGAAATGTTCGATAATGGGTCTAGTGTCGGTGATGACCCAAAATACTCCAATGCTGATATCTGTCAGTGTATGCCTCAAATATCGATATATGTTGGTATCTGTCGGTATATGCCTCCAATGTCGGTATCTGCCAATATATATCTTCTATAGAATGTTGTTACCATCAATGACAGCATATGAATCCAATGAGTGTCAATTGTTAACAATATCAAAGTTGATACCGATAATATTCCTTATAAATTATGGTTTGGTCATGCTCCTACTGTTAAATATTTCAAAATTATTTAAAACAAATTTAAATGTCAAGAGGGATGAAGATCTAGGAAAGTTTGATGTTAAATGTGATGAAGGAATATTTCTTGGTTATTCTACCAAAAGAAAGGCCTACTGATGATATAATAAGATATTGAGGAAGATAGTTGAGAGTTTAAAATGTCAAGGTTGATGAAAGGAATGAGAGACAATATAGATCTTGTGGATATGATTCAGATGATAAAAATGATATAACGAAGTTAAGTAGCAAAAAACTTCCTACACTAAATTTGAGAAGAGGGTAGTGCAAAACCTTTTACACATCATCACAGTAGTTATAGAAAATGGGAATAGATATAATAAAATTCAAACCATAACATAGTGATTTACATGGGGAAAAACCTTTCTAGAGAAAAACCCCACACTCCAAAAGTTGCCCAATATATTTTTCAGCAATCAAACCATATTACAATATACTTGCAGAGAAATCTCTCTTAGAAGCAATAAAGAAGGAAGACTAAGAGGGTGGGGGTTGAATCAGTCTTCATTGAAAATCAGATTATCAAATACCAAAGCAAAACTGATAAACTGCAATAACTGAAAGATAAGAAAATGAGAAGCACAATACACAACACAAATATTTTTGACATCAAAAACCTGGTTAAGGGAAAAAACACAGTGGTAATAGACCCACAATAAGATGATAATATACAATAGTATATGAAATTATTACAATGGGTAATGCACATGGATTCAGGCCCACTTCCAAAAAGATATATGCCCGAAATCCTCCAACCCTCAAGTAAGTCTCATTGACTTACAAAATTAATCGAACTACAATCTTGAAGAGGTGAATTGTAATAGTAGCATCTATGTATGCTTGATAATATTTCTAGTTAAGAACAATTGTCTTCTCTGCAATACCAATCTCACCATAACACTTTACCAAATGATATATCTCTTTTTCAAATATACAACTCTCTCTAATAATGCAAACATCACATCAACTACTGAATTACATAAGTATATCACCCATATATACAAATCATCAACCTTGATAGCAAGGTCTATTAAACCCTTAACCCTCAACAAAAATTATGTTACACAATATAAAGATCAACCACCAGACTAATATTATGATTTATATTACATAGCATGGACCTAATTTAAATTTCCAAATGATCATATCCACCAAAAATTGCACCAAGATCAACCGCAACAAATTATACCACCAGAAACACTCAAATCATCATCTACTGATAAAAATCACCAAAACTCGCACAATGATCAATGCAGATCGTAAAAAAAAATTGACACAATTATGAGACACTAGAAAACACATTAGAATCATCTGGAACAATTGCACCAACACCTCAAATAAAATCTTCATCGATCAATGTCTCAAAGGTCAAGAACACAAGCAAACAACAACTATCACAAAGAAAGATAACTTGTGGGTCACCAAATCATGAACCACTTGTAATGAAGATACACAAGATCATCCCAAGAAACATCCTAAAGCCTCAGCACAAGATCTGATCATACAAGAATATATCGGAGGGAATACGGACAGGAGTACCAAGAATTGGTAACCAAAGAACAAAAAATTAGATTAAAAAATCTTCACAAGCTCACTGGAAAAAACTCATAGGAATATGTTGACATCAATGACAAAAACATATCCAAGTCCAACAACCAAATCCAACAAACTACAACAATCTCCCAATAATCTCAACAAATCAACAAGCTATTTGTAGGAGTACCACTAACTAGAGATTCAGAGGTAAGTCAATATCCATAAGACTCTTACATTTAACCTCTATCTCATGCACCTTATATATAGAAGATACAATAAAAGAAACCATCAGATAGGATTACAAAACAATGGGCTAGAACCACCTAATAAGCTGTAGCCGACCTTATCTCCCTTCTAGATGCCATATGACATGTTAAAAAACACATCGAAATGTGTCCCTCCCTTTTATAGCTCATTTATGTGTCTGATGTATTTTATATTTGCTATTTTAGGAGTATAAACTTCCTAAGGCCATAACTTTAGAATCATGTGTTTGATTGATGAACTCTTTGAAGTGTCAATTTTTTTGCAAAGTGCTCTATAGCCTCATAAACAACTACATCATCTATACCCACTTTTTAGGGCATTTTTGGGCCTCTAAAGTCCTCAAAATCAAATTTAAACCTTTCATGGGATCCCTCCAAAAGAAAAAATTTAATATGTTCAAAAATAGCCATGATCTTGTGATGTAACTTTCCCGGAATGCTTATCTAGCCAACCACAAGTTTCAAGGAGAATTTCAATGAAAAATTATTATAAATAGCAACCTCATGTAAATGCAAGGTTGAGACACCATTTTCCCAACAAGTGATAGTACAAATGTCGTGCCCAAACTTTAGGGCACAAAAACGGAACAAAATTTTTTTATTTTTTTTTTACGTCATGAACTCGCTAAAAATCCTAATATATAACAACTGTATTTAAGGTTTTGTCTTTTCTAGGATGTAAATAAACTTACTTACTAAGGTTAAGTTAAAAATCCAACTCGAGCGAGTGACTTGATTGGTGGAGATTAATTTGCATTGCGGATTAGTTAGCTAGCTCAATTACCTAAGACAAATTGCCATTAATTAAACCAAGGGATAATTGGCTATCTTAACATATTAAATCATTCCAGGTCATATAAGGATATTTCTAATGATTATTTGATGCTTATATAAAATTTATTATACGCATCCACCCGATGAGGGTTTCAATTTACTACAATGTCATTTGCCCACTAAAACCGACAATAAGCTAAGGCCAATTCTGATTTTCCCTAAACCCCTTGATTTTGTCAATTAATTTTCAATCCGACCAAAAATCAATCTCGAGGGCTTAAGGTTCCTAAATTTTACAAATCCCTCCTTCATAAATTTTCCTAACGTCCAATGATATGGGGGGGGGAAGATCATTGATTAATTAAATATATTGCTAGGTTAAACGTATAGTTTATCCAACTATAGTAATCCTTTATTATTAACCCCCTTGAATTAATTAAAATTAAATTTCTAAAGAATGAGGACATATAATAATTCAAATATTAAATTAACCCCTATTTTCAAAAGTCTAAAATCCCATAATAATCCAATTATTAAATTTGTCCCCAAATATATACATTAAAATCAGGGTTCAAAATTCCATAATATTTCAATTATAAACTTAACCCCAAATTATATACTAAAATCTAACTTTAAATTTCCAATTTAAATTCCTTTTATATATATATATATATATATATATATATATATATATATATATAAAATCACATTATAAATTCTTAAATTCTAACCCTCATTATAAATTAAAAATCAAATTTAATGTTCCAATCTAAATCTCCTATATATATATATATATATATATACATACATATATATATATATATATATACATATTCATATATATCTAATTACCTAAAATGCTAACCCTAACCCGAAATTGGGTTAGGGTTGCTTTTCTATATTTTACCTCTTATTTTATTTCCTCTTCACCATTTTATACCCTAACCCGAATGGGTTAGGGTTTTATATTACCCCTTTTTCTTTGTTTTGCTTTCTTTCTTTTTTTTTTTGTTTTGGAATGTGACTGCAGGTACGGAGGCAGAGGGTTTCATGCGGGGAGAGGCGGAGGTTTTCGCAGGGTTTCGGGCGCCGTTGTGCATACGCAGAGTGGCGGCAGCGCCGCCCACTGTGTGTACACACAGTGGCGGACGGCATAGCCGCCGCCCACTGTCTATACACACAGTGGCGGGCGCCGTTCACTGTGCGTAGCACAGTGGCGGCCGCGACCGCCCACTGTGTTACACACAGTGCGGTGCCCTTCGGCGCCGCCCACTGTGTGTAGCACAGTGGTTTGGCCGTGGCCGTCCACTGTGTTGCACACAGTGGCCCGCATGACTTTGCTTCCCCTTTTTTTTTTTTTGCAACATTTTCAATAAATTTCGTGGGTTGATAAAAATGGTATAAGATGTAGTTTTTTTTTTGAAATTTCAAATGTATATTATGTATATTATATATATATATATATAATATGCATAGTATCATTTATGAATATGAAGATATTTTCTTCTACAGGCATCCACAGAGCATGACTTTAGATTACAGAATATATATATATATATATATATATATATATATATATATATATGATTAAAGGGTTTAATCTGCATTATATTTTATATGTTTGAAACAGAGATGCACAAGTTCAAAATGCATCCTTTATTTTGTTGTTACAGGGGTATGCACATTACAGGAAGCTTATATGTATATATACTTTATATCTATATAGGTATATATTTTCAATATATATACTTATATACATATAGAGATATATATGACTAAATGTTGAAGTAATAGGGTTAAAACCCTTATATTGATTTGGGATTTTCAACTATTTACATTCTGTTTTTGGTCTTCTTTCAGCATTTAGAATAGGTTTATATTTTATTTTTTTTCTTCCTTTCATTTAAACTTGCTACAGAAATAAAATAGTTCTGGTTTTCTTTTTTTTACAGTCATAAAATAACAGAATCTAAACTATGCAAGTAAATAGTGAGAAATAAAAAAAACAATACTAGTTCACTCTTTTTTTTAAAACAGTCATAAAATTAACAGAATTTAAGCTATGCAAGTAAATAATAACCCTACTGCATTTCTTTTTCTTTTCCTTACTAATGCAGTAAATAAACATGTTACAGACCAGATTTAAATGTAGACTACAGCAAACACAATAGACATAAAAATATAATAAAAAGAATTACATTTACATTGTTTTTCCAGAATGATAGTTACAATAGCCCAAATAAGAAAATGGGTAGATAATCTAACAGTCCCTTTTTTTTTTCTAATCTTTACACAGAAAATAATAATTACATTTATTTAAACAGAAACAGAATCATTTTAAGCCCTATATCTACATATGCACTTTCTCTTCTTTTTCTTTTGCTACAAAGCATAAGGTTACATTTCTTCCTTCCTTTCTGCATTTAAATAAAAATAAGAATCTGAATAGTAGTCTGCAACACAAAATCTGCAACTCCTAGTCTCTTTTTTTTTTTTTTCCAAGCCACCTGCAAGTAAAACTTAGGACTGTGACCATGGGATGCTCACCTCCCAGCCTAGGCTTACCAGAAGCCACCCCCGAGCTAGGAGAATCAAGACCTAGACGGGTTACAATCAGGCAATACAACACAACAATAGGGCAAACACTCAACACATACACTTTCCCATCCCAAGCTACACTTTCACCACACTTGGGGTGATCAATCTACGGGTGGAAGTGGACCAAGTACCATTGGGGAGACTGCAACCAAAAATATAACACAAGCCACCTCATGGCAACTCAAAATACTCAACAGAATTCATCCCAACCACCTTATGCCCCCCAAAGGCTCAAAGCCATTTCTCTCCCCTTATGACCCCCAAATGCATACACAAGGCTATGCAGCAAGGGTCACAAAGGACACCCTTGAGATCACTCTCCTTAAGGAGAGCCTCTCACCCAAGGCTGTCATGCTTCTTCCACCCCAAGATCATCCTACTCTCCCAAGAGTAGAAGATCTTGGACACTCCCAAAACAAGAACACAAAACAGAAAAACATAGAAATGAAACTACACATTATTTTCTTCAACAACAATTTACATACACACTTTCTTTACAAGCATTTCTTTCCTTCAACAAAACAACATAACTAACATAGACAACAAAACCAAGAGGAGATAACAACCAACCTTATTCTGCCAATAGGTATGCTAAACTTAGTTGGAGATGAGCTGCCCAATCCACACAACTTTCTGCAATTCCTTGGCCCCCAAATTCCTCTAATTCCTAAAACTCTTTTTTTTCCTTCCAAGTGTTTTTTTTTCAAAAATCTCCAAGAATGGAGAGTGGGTGATTAGCTCACTAAGCTTCCATTCTTAGCCTAAGAAGGCCTCTCTCACTCCTTCCAACCTCTTGGATAGTGTGAGAGATCTCCCATTGGGTTGGTCTTCCCTAGGTCTTACACACTCCCTAACCTAGGTGTCTAGAGAAGGGAAATGGAATGGGGAAGAGGGATTACTATCTCCAAGAAGGTTATCCTACCAAGGAGGGCACTCCTATAGATGGAATTCGTCCATCTTGGGAAAACCACTTTTTTGGGTGGTTAAACAAGTCCTAAGGGAAAGACACATGGCCAATTTTGGCCTTCACCCATAGGTACCCCATGAGGCCTAATAGAAAAGCTCTAAAATTGACTCTAGGAGTTGATTTGACCTTCAGAAAGTCCACCTGAAGTTAACCTACGGGTCAACTCTGAGTTGACCTTCCTTGTGGCTCTCTAACCTAGATTTCTTGGTTCCTTCAAGGATAATTAGGGGATATAACCATTAACAAAAATAAAACTTTCAAAAAGGTGACATGACAATTGCCAACACAACCTACTACATAGGTGTCAAGTGACACTACAAAATAATTCCACATCACAATAACCACATGGCAATTGTCCCTTAAACAATTTAATCAATCCAATAAATACAAATTACACTCATGCCACATTTTACATTTACGAATAAAATACAGTACATACGGGGTGTTGTCTCTCCAAATAGACAACCCCTGGTTTTACTAACGCACATTGGCCTAGGCTTGATTCTCCATAATATTTCCATGGTCACATGGATAATTTCCTGCACATCTCAATTTAAACATTAGTACTTTCCAACTAACCTCATATGATATATATTACATAATCAGAATACAATACATTCATTTTGCAAAGACTTGACATTATGAAATATGATTTGTCACAATTCAAGCAATCTCCTCATAATCCTCAAAATTTGATCCATCTACAATATATGCAAAAATTTTCCAAACATTATATCAAATCCTGAAATTCAGATAATAACCTGCATCATCCCAACATTACCTTAATCTAGAATCATATAATATTCTATAGTCCACAAGGCATAGAAATGAAGCATCCACATATATCAATGTTACCAAAATCGCGGAATCATGAAAAGTTCTATATCCATAGTGTGTCAAAACTAGCATCCAAAATAGTTCCAAAATGAAAATAACTGAAGAGATAGGAGGGGTTGGGGTAGGGCCTCACAACAAACAACAAAAAGAAACTTCAAACCCAAAATCAGGTTCAAATTATTTTGGCGAATCTAGTACCTCAAGGAGACGAAACTAATGCAACTGTTAAAGAAAAAGTACAATAATTTGAAACTCATGAAAAACCTTAGACTCCCAGGAATGTAAGATTGAATCATTCACAAAATCAAATCATAGTTGATAGAAATAAAGGACTTCAAACAAGAAGAAGAATTGATGAAGATCATATTGAGTATTGTTTGAGTTCAAATATTGAACCTAAGGATGTGAATGAAGCTTGGAAAGATGAACATTGGGTAAAAGCGATGGAAGAAGAATTAATAATGATTGAGAAGAATAATGCATGGTATCTTGTTCACAGACCCAAAGACAAAAATTCAATTGGAATCAAATGGGTAATCTAAAATAAATTGAATGAGCAAGGTGAAGTTGTTAGAAACAAAGCAATAATTGATTGTAAAGGATATTCACAAATGGAAAGAATTGATTTTGAAGAAATTTTTGCTCCTGTAGAAAGTGTAGACACCCAAAATTGTCCAGTCTAATTAAAAAAATATTTTATTTATTTAATTATCTAAGCTTAATTCTTCTATTAATTAAATAAATCTTTATTTATTTAATTAATTCATTTATCCTCTTCTAGCCTTATTTCTCATTTAAATAAATACATTTATTTATTTAAATTATCCTTTTCCTAAATTAAATAAATATCTTATTTATTTAATTGATCCCACTCCTTCTATTAATTAAATAAATCTTTATTTATTTAATTAATTCATTAAACTTTTCTACCCATGACACATTTCATTCATCTCTTAATTCATACACTACCTACCCCTTTCATTATTTTATTATTTCTTTTACCTACCCTCTAATCATAGCCGACCTCCTTTTACACCTCTCAATCTTATCCCTTCATTTATTATAGTGTCTTCTATATAAGGAGATGCTTCCTTCATTATCAAACCCCCCCCGTTGACTACTTGACTACACTATGCTTTTGAACATAGGCGATCCTACTTGCAACCACATTCCATTATTTGTTGAGCTCTTGTGCACATAAAATCTGAGAGAAAATATATCAAGCAAGATCAATGGAGATAGGAAGAATGGAGATCCAAACCCTATTGGACATGTGATGGTATAATCTTTGTGGTTTCATTTGATTTGCATTGTCTTAGGTAATCTTCATATGTTATGGTGGATCTTTGTTGTTGTTAGGCTAGGGTTTTGTGGTTGAATTCATTTAGCCTTTCAATATCGTTATTATTGTTATCCATTTTCACCATAAACATTTTGGCACACCCGGTGGGACATGTATTTTTGTTAGATCTATGTTTTTTGCAAATTTTTCTAACCCTATATTGTTGTTTTTTAAAACAATTTGGAGAATAATCTTGTGCAGCTAGAGTTTTGGACACAAAATAAAGATCTTGGAGAGATTTGATCATATCTCACAAACGGCTTGGAAATTTTGCACCAAATATTTTTTTGTAGGTTGAAGAAAGTATCAGGAGCTCTCAATCCAAAATTCATAATTTTTGGAGCATATTTTCATTTTCTATGAATTTTGTATGAGTTTTCATAAAAAACTAATTTTGAGAGCAAATGAGAGAATTTTTTCAGATTTTCTTACATTTTTGGAGATCTCTCATAATTATACATAGGATCCATTCTTTGTGATTTTAATTTTGATACAAAATATTTCCCTAAAAATCAGATCTTTAAAAATTAGGGTTTTTCCTTATTTTGATTAGATCTCACAAACAACTTGGAATTTTGGCATCAAATTTTTTGTGCAAGTCAAGAAAAGTATTAGAAGGATTTAATAAAAATATTAGAGCTTTTAGATCAATTTTTCAATTTATATGAATTTTTTTTTATTTTTCATAAAAAATTAATTTTGAGAGCAAATTAGCGAATTTTTTGGATTTTCATACATTTTTAGAAATCTCTCAGAATTATACACAAGATCTATTCTTTGTGATTTTAAATTTGATGGAAAATCATTCCTCAAAAATTAGATCTTTGAAAATTAGGGTTTTGCATTATTTTACTCATATCTCACAAACTACTTGGATTTGTTATAGAAATTTTTTTATATAGGTTTGGAAGACCATCAGGACTCTCAAGTAAAAATTTTAGAGTTTTTGGATTGATTTTGCATTTTATATGAATTTTTTATGATTTTTCATAAAAAATTAATTTTTGGAGCAAATTAGTAAATTTTTTTAATTTTCTTACATTTCTGGAAATCTCTTGAAATTTTATAGGTGTTCTTTTTTTGTGATGAAATAGATCTTTGAATTGGTCAACAAAATGCATTGTTGAAGGCCCCTATTTCACAAAGTCTTTTAGATCTAAAATTTACCTAACTTGTGTGCTTGCAGGAAGGGGTGATTATTTCAAACAATCCAAACTACTAATAAATCTTTGTTGCAGGTCCTTGGCAAGGGTTTTTGGATTTTTATTGTGTGCCTTATTTTCATAGATTAGCAAACACTTCAATTGGTGCACTAAAATTGAACCATTGTCTTTTGTGTCTTCAGCAATAGGCTCTTTTTGTTTAATCTTTAGAGGGCCTGTCTCCCCATGTGGTCATTAGGACTACTAGTGAGGAGAGAACGACCCAAGTGGTAGAAAAAGAAAAGCCATCTTCTTCCAAACCACTATAAATAACTATATTCATGGTGAAAACTATGAATAATGTGTGCTGATTAGTTCATACCGACACTATGTCTCCCCATAAACCCGTTTGATCAAATTTATTTGATCATTTGTAGGGCGTAACCCCTACCGGCTGGGAGCCTTCTATATTAACAGAGTTGAAAGTGCCGCATGTATGGCCACACGAGCGGATGCCCTTACTAGCACCTTTTTGTTTTAGAAGCCAAAATCCCTCTAGTTGTTGGGGCAGGAGGTTAGACCTCTGGTAGCGGCCCACACACATACAGTTCTTAGTAGAGATACAAAGTTTGCCATGAGGAGTATTTTGTGGGGACTGATGCTTGGCTACCCCGCAAAGTGAGTGCCGAGCGTGGAGCCAATGGGGTCAAGCATCTAAGTATCTACTCTAAATAGTGTAGCCTCGGGGGAAACTCCTTGTGGGATCAACAACTATTGTCCTGGCCAACCATAAGAATTGTGCTTGTCTTATTTTGAACAATCAAACATTCAAGATGAAACAACAAAACATTGTGTCTTTTGTGTCTTCAAGTGTACGCAAAACAATTTTACATCAAACAACATATTTTTCTTTGAGTCATTTTGAGTCTAAACACTTGCAAACATTGAGTCCTCATCAACATTGTGTCCTCTTGTCATGAAAAATAGTCAAACATTTAGATTTGGTCACAACAAACAACTTCACAAATTGGAAAAATTTACAGTCCAACAAACAAGAGCAATCAGTTTCAGAATTTTTGAGCTTCCTAAGCTATCTCTTCAGGTTTTCATCTAGCATTCAACCTATATTTGGGTCTCAAAAAGGTCCATCATTGCTTTATACCTTACATTACATTCACATTTGTCTAAACTTGAGTCAAAAGGTCACTTGCTTGTCCTCATCATACTTTGTCAACACACTACATACAACAACATTTTGGTAAGTGGTCGCTCATCAAGGTCTATCACCTTTGGGTCTCATTTGGTCTTACTTAGAGTCAAGGTCAACTTACCTCATCAAGAGAAACTATCATCTCTTTGGAAGCCACACCTACTCTACTACATACATACTTGGTCTTACATTTTGGACATTGCAAGTACAACTCAGATTCATTTACATTCCATCCAACTTTTGGTCTTCCTTCCTCTTTCCATTTTCATCTAGTCTCACACATCTCGGTCAATAGCTAGTTCATGGTTGAAACCCATTGCCAAAAATCTAGGAGAGAAGCTAAAGAGGCTCAAGAGTCCACAAACATGAGTGCCTATGAGTATGACAATGATATCTTTTTCAATTCTGATCATACTACATTACCTCACATGGATGCTTATAAAAACAATCCAAATGTTGAGCAAATGGACACTATAAACAACAATGATACACACAATGACAATATGGACAACTTTTCTGTACATTCAGTAGAAGTGGAAGACACCATTATGAATCCTCATTTTAATCGATTGGTGGAGGAAATAATGAGGAGGGATAGACAATACTTTCTACAAGCGATGGCACAAAGTGGAGCTAAGATCCCTCATGATTTTGACATGTTTCAAATAATGGAACATAGACCTTTGCAACAATCTTGCTCCAACATGGATCAAAGGAGGCCTAATAGTGGAGGCAATATAGGACCACATCTTGTACCTGAATCACCATCATCTTTGTTTTAAAAACTAGAGGTCCCATACACACATGGCCAAGCATATGATACTCACCTTCGTAGACCATTATGGAAGTCTTATGCAGAAAAATATGCTCAATCACATACCAATGCTAAGGATCAACCACCAAAGCAATTGGATATTCAAAGGCATGCTCAAACTTTGGACACAAGGAAACCCTGTGTCGAATTCGGGGACAACACACTAGAACAAACTCATGACATTCCTATAGAGTATGGTATACATGGAAAAAGTAGATATTTCATTCCTCAACATGAATCTATACCAAGTGGTCCATATACACAGCATCATTATAGACCTCCTCCATATGAACATGTGTATAATCAATATCATCCATATATGCAACATGCTCCTCCTCCACCCAGTGGTTCAGGCATGGGGTATGGTCCAAGAAGTCAATCTCCACCGAAGAACAATTTGGAGCAACAAATTAGGGACTTACAAAAGAAAATGGATGACATAAATACACCGAAGCCAATATACACAATGAGAGAAATATGTCCTTATGCATTTGACAAAAACATTCCAATGCCTCCATTTCCTACACACTTTGTCATGCCTAAGTTTGATAAGTATAGAGGAAAAGGAGATCCTAAGGCACACATAAGACAATTTTTCACACCTTGCATTGAGGTAGCTTTAGAAGAGACATATTTGATGAGATTATTCCCACAGAGCTTAGCTGATCAAGCTATGGAATGGTTCTCCCAAATTCCACCTGGAATTAAGTCATGGGGTGACTTAGCAGAGGCATTTATTCAACATTGCTCCTACAACATAGAGATAGACATATCAGTCACTAATTTGTGCAACACCAAGCAAAAAGATGGAGAGTCCTTTTCATCATTTTTACAAAGATGGAGAAATCTAGCTAGCAGATGCTCTTGTGAAATTTCACAAAAACAAATGGTAGAGATGTTCATGCAAAATGTTAACAAAGACATTGGCTATGATCTAAGAAAAGCTTGTTTGTCCACCTTCAAGGATGTCATTGAAAAAGGCTTAGCAACAGAGAAGGTCCTAATTGAGCAAGGAGTCATCAAGATATTCAAGGAAAACAAAGATGACTTTAAAGGAAAAGACAAGCCAAGATTTTGGAATAAAAACAAGAACACAATCAATGATGGTGTTGTTGATGCCAATATAGTGCGATCCAAAATCATTTTTTCTAGATCAAGCTCTACAAACAATCAAGTGAATACTCAAACAACTTCAAAGTCACGAAGGAAGTACACCCCATTGGGAGAACCACTTGAGTCAGTTTTCAAAATGCTAGTGGCAAACAAGATAATCACAATTCTAGATTTGCTTCCATATGAGCCAAAGGTTAAACCAAATTGGTGGAATGATGATGAATATTGTGAATTTCATAAAAGAAAAGGTCATAAAATAGGAAACTACCATCGACTGAAGAACATTATACAAGATCTTATTGATAGAGGTGACATTGAGATTGAAGGACACTCATCCAATCAAGAACATGAGATGTTTAACGAACCATTCCCAAAGCATGACAAGGGAAAAGATAAACCCATAGATGACCAAACCAACTATACCAGAGCATCTTATAACTATGATTCAATTGTCAATCACATTTCGATGGACAATTATATCTCTACCATTATCATCAAGGAAAAAACACCTGAAAATTCTACCCAAAGACCCAAGATTGTCCTAAAAGGCATTGGATCTTCTTTTGAACCTACCTCTGAAGGTAATGTTACAAATCATCAAGGTAAATTCAATTTGCAAGGTGCTCCAGCTAAAAACACTATTTCCTCATCAACTAAGCTTGAGTATGATCTTGTAGAACAGTTAGGGAAGACACTCGCGCTCATCTCCATCCTTGACCTCTTGTGCATATCCCTTCCACATAAAGCCATTCTTGACAAAATCTTGAGAGACACTTCTATCCCTACTGATCTAAACGTGGACCAGTTTCAAGCCATGGTGGGATACCTTTCCATTCCACAATCTCTTACATTCATTGAAGCTGACGATGCCTCCATAAGCCAACCACATAATGCACCACTACACATTGAAGCCTTCATTCACAAACATCGAATAAAACAAGTCCTAATAGATGGAGGAGCAGGTCTAAACATTTGTACATTGAGCACTATTAAACAATTGGGATATTCAGATAAAGCTATGAATTCTACAAACAAAATTACCATGAAGGCATATGATGATGAAGAGTGTTCATCCAAAGGCACAGTCACCTTGCCTCTCAGAGTTGGGCCAGTTACAAAGGATGTAGTTTATCAAGTCCTTGATCTTGATCTCACATACAATATGTAGACGTATAAAAATGACCATATTCCTAAATAAATATTTTATGTTTGATTAAATCCAATTTAATTAAATTATCCACATTCTTCTATTTTATTAAGTAAATTGCTCAATTTACTTAAATAAAATTCACTATACCCATTTAATGAATAAATCATTTTATTCAATTAAATCCTCCCTACACACTTTTAATTAAATGCAAATTTAATTAAATAGTTATCCTAAAATTGAATAAATCGAATTTATTTAATTTCCCCAAATTGCAACCAAATTGAATTAAAATACTTTCTTTCAAATTTAATCCTATTATCCCTCTGTCCACTTGCAAAATCCCAAACCCCTTTCTAATCCCTTCTAGAATCTTCTAATCACTTCTAATTAGCCTAAACCATCTTCTAAACTTTGTCACACTCCTAAACAAATGAGAGGTCACTTCTCAAACCTCCAAGTCTTTGATAACCATTAAAGGCTTTCAACCTTCAACCACTTAATTCCTCAAAGTCTCCAATAACCATTAAAAGCTTCAAACCCCCAACCACTTAAAACCCCAAAGTCTTCAATAACCATTAATGGTTAACTCAAACCCTCTTACATGGTTAAAATATTTGTTTTAACTCAACCTTCACCCAACCCAAGGGTCTCATCAAGCCTTTAATGCTTTGACCATGATTATCTCTTAATCATTTGCACAAAGGTTTATCCTTGGATTAACTCTTAATCCATTGGGTAAACCTAACTTAAGCTGAACCCTTATCTCTAGATAACCCTAAGGTCTTCTCAGGCATTTAATACCTCCAACCCCTTCTCTCAATCCAACCCTATGTTGACACTTGTAACCATTTCATTGGTGCCAATTGTAAACATGGATCTCCAACTTTCAAACTTGGCCCTTGATCAACTCTTTCAATCCTGACTATCCATTGCAATATTTTTGCTATAAATAGAGCTCTCATTCCTCCATTTTGATCATCCTTCAAATTTGTAATATCACACTTATGCTCAAATACATTCAAGCTTCCATATATCATTTTTATCCTCATCATTTAGCCTCTCTTTAGAATAGAAATTAGTCTAAATATGCATGTTTAGAATATTTTCTTTATCATTTAACTCAATCATAGACTAAATATATCATGTTAGGATAGTATTCATACTAACCTCGTCATCTTATCATCTAGTTTATTGCATTTCTAGAATCATGCATAGCTTAGGATGCATTTCATTCTAAAATCTATCAAAACATCCCTCGTTCTTGCATTTGCCATCCCTAAACCATTTTGCTCAGTGATTTTAGAGAAAAAACATTGGTTTGGGGGACATTGTGAGATAGAGAACCGTGGGACCCACCTTGGGAAGCTGAGTTATACTTTATAACTCCATAGCTTGCACCAAGAAGTCCTGTGTGTGTGTGTGGACTAGTCTTTTAATAATATTTTCACATATTGAGTTTTATTAGCCCACTTTTTCTGCATACATTTCTGGCACCCACCGTGGGGCCCGAGCCCACGACCCCATTTATCAAATCGGTTTTTGAAACTAATCACTTTTGTAGACACGTGGGAAAAATGAATTAGCGCGTCCAGTTCACTGTTTAGCACATCTGGTTAACAGCCTAGCGCATCCGGTCCACTGTTTAGCGCGTGGAGTCCATCATCTAGCGTGTGAAGTCAATCTTTTAGCACATCAAAACACTAATTTCCTGTAGGTCTCAGCATGGGAGAAAAACAGAGCAGCGCTTCTGACGCCCAGACTAGCGCATCCAGTAAATAGTGTAGCACGTTGGGATATTATTTTAGCGCATCCAGGTTATATTGTAGCACGTGCAGTCCTTTCCGTAGCGCATCACATAGAGAGAACAAAAATTTAAAATTGTAACCAAAATACACTTTAGACTTGTAGAAGTCCACCAAAATCCAGATTTTTCTGAGTATTTGATTGGAATTTTGCAGGACTCTGACAATTTCTTGCAGGTAGCACTAGATTTTATTTGTAGAATTACAAATAGTTTTAGATTTTAGCTAACTTAGTTAAGTTAGTTAAAATTTAGAGTTATTTTAATTCTTGTTGGATAAAATTGGTCTCACCTTACTTTGGGCTGTAAAACGAACCACAAAAAAAATAAAAAATAAAAAATCTTTTCTTGCTTTTCTAGGAGAAAATTTCTCAGTTTGGGTTCTAAAAAGAACAAAACAATATTTATTTTTTTTCAAGAAAGGGCTAAAAAGAATCTCACCATCCTTTGGTGTCTAAAAGGATTCACTTTATTTTTGCAAAGTAAAAGAACCTCATTTTTATTTTGTACAAAACGAAGAGGGAAAGTTTTCCCCTATCAATTTTCATTTTGCTGACCAAAGATCAAAATTTTGCTTTGTTGACTAAATTCCTTTTCATAGATCAGAATATCTTTGCCTTGAAAGGATAAAATAAACACCATGTTTTTGTGGAGCAACATCTCCACATAGATTTTAGCAAATCATTGAATTGAAAGGATAAAAAGAACCAACTTGATTGCTTTGTCTCAAAAGTGGAAGGAATATGCTCTCCCCTTAACTAGGTGATCAAACATCCAGACCACTCTTACAGCTTTCTTAATTTCAAGCAATACAACCTTTAGTAGGCTTGCCTTCCCGAGGAGTTGGAATCAACTCTTAAAGCCGTTTATGGCCGGTGTAAAGGGAATGACTTTGACGCCAAGAATTCCAACCCACTATAATCAAAAGTGGAAAGTGATGAAAGTCCTTTTCAATGGTTGCACGCAGTGATTAGCCTTCCCCTAGTATCTTTGAGATACGTAAAGCCTTTGTTCTAAAGGTTGGGAAGCCTCCTGAGGGAGTTTATCATTGATGGCCAAACAGGAAGCCTGATTAAGAACCATAGAAGTAGAAGCTTTGAACTAAGTCAGTAACCAGACATTTGTAATATCATAGTGCAAGGGTGGGGAAGAATCCACCCCCAAGATTACTCACCATATATCTCCCAAGATAACTACTCAACTGTGAAGTGATTCACTTTGAGTTAATTTCTGGCAAAAGGCAAAAAAAGGGCACCCTCTAGGGGTGACACGGCTATTTGAGTTGACGGAGTATCGAGACTAGTGGGCTATGATGTTATTTATGAACCTTGACTAAAGAGTCTTTCTGAAGTATATTATTTGTATCCATACCTTTTAAAACATTAGGGATTTGAACACATCCTCGCAGAACATACACTTTTTGTTAGATTAGGCAAAATGGTTGTACTTTTTATGCCATGCTTGCATTTATTACTTCAGAAAATCGTCCATCAAACTTGAAAATTTACAGCAAAAATTCAAAAATCACAAAAAAATCAACCAAAAGAAAAATCGGGGCAGTTTAGCGCATAAGAACAACTTCTTAGCGAGTGGAGTAATTTTGTTAGTGCATCCAAACCTCCAGTTAGCGCATAGGTTCCAAACAGTAGCATTTTATCCCAAGACAAATCAGTATTGAAACGTTTTAGCGCATTAGAAATGAAGTCTAGTGCATAGAAGCAGCAACTTAGCACGTGGAAATAAAACATTAGCGCATAAAGTCCAACAGTTAGCACGTGACAGACCCAGGATAGCGCATAGCTTTTCCAACAGTTAGACAACAAATTTTAAACAGTCCAAAATTTTAACGCGTATCTGGGGGTAGCCTAGCGCATGTGGTTATTAGTTTAGCGCATACAGGAATTTCAGTAGCGCATGTAGTCTCTGTTCTAGCGCGTGATCAAAAACAGAAAAATAGAGAGCAAAACCGAGAAAATTTTTGAAATTTTCAAAAACATTTTTAGAAGCCTTTTTCCATCAAAACAAAGTGACACACAAACCATTAAAACTATTTCTCAAGCTAAATTTGTGTCAAAACAAAAGTTGTTAGAATTCTAAATGAATTGCGCCATAAAGGATGTCTCTCCTGTGATAATCCAGAAATCTCATCATCAGTATCAACAGAATCCTTTACCATCTCACAAATTTTTATCTCAAATCACTTGTTTAAAATTTTCAAATTATCAAATCCAGTTTCCAGATCGGGAGGCTTTTATCCATATCATTTGACATGCTTTATCGTGAAGGGGCATCTAAACCTTCACTTTGATAGAGTAAGATTTGAAATTTTTAAAAACAAGAATCAATTGAATCCAAACAAATCAAAGGAAACCATTGATCACTCATGCATGACTAATCCCCTTATTCTAAGAAGAAAGAACCTTTATCGTAACATCACGTTGAAGAAATAACAACCTACTTTTTTCAAATTCATCAAGAGAAATAAGTTTTTATACATCAATCGTCAACTCTTCAAATCTCATCGAGTGTTCCTTCATCACGTCAAACGGTATATCCAAAACAAATCCAACGAATTTGACAAAGAACCCTTGAAGATAAGAGCCTACTGTCAAAAATCTTCTTTTAATCAAAACATAAACCACGGAGGAAAGATCAATCCAACATTCTTGCCCAACGAGTGCATAACTTACAACACATCTCGATTAGAACCACCAACCCCCGAGCAACGCATCAAAGAGGATTTTGTCCCCTTCATCACCGAAAGTTTCTACTAAAATCATGTTACTCATTCTCAAAAGAACCAACAAAGCGAGACACACGCAGAATCAAGTATGAATCGTAGATTGTCAAATCCTTTTGAAGTTCCACCCTCGGAAGAGCCTGAAATTACTGAAGCACTTCTTCAAGAATGTCAGGAAAACCCTTCATTTCAAAAACTTGTTGAAAGGCTTATGGAAAATGACAAAGAAAAGTATCTGCTCATGCTCACAAGTAAGGGCGTTAAACTTCCTGAAGATTTAGACACAAACATCTTTCAAACTGGGTCTCACCAATATACATATCAAGAATAACAAAGAGAAGATGAAACTCACATACCTGCGCAACATATTTCAGAACAACATATACCAGAAATGCATATACCTGAGCTTGAAACTCCAGAACAAAAAATACCATTTACCACACATTTTGAGCTAAGAACAAATACGAGGGAAGAACTCTTTCCTCGGCAAGATAATGCACCCTTGGTTGCTCTTACTCAACAAATGCAAATGTTGCAAAGACAAATACAAGATATGCAACAAGGGACAACAGTGCGGTACTCTATAAATGAAATCTGTCCTTATCCATTTGACAGAAGTTTGAACATGATACCTTTTCCTCCAAACTCAGATGTTCCCAAATTTGACAAATATGATGGAAAAAGTGATCCCCGGGATCATGTTCGAGAATTTTGCACCATGAGTCTTGAATTTTCTCATGATGACACCTATCTGATGAGGTTATTCCCAAGAAGCCTGGGAGGACAAACAATGGAATGGTTATCCAAGATTACACCACCTGTCAGATCATTTGATGAGTTGGTTAACAAATTCATAACCCAATATTCCTATAACATTCAACATGCCATAGCCATGCTAGATGTCTGCAACACCAAAAAAAAGCACAATAAAACATTCATGCTATTCCTTAAACGCTGGCGACGCATGGTATCATGATATCCTCAAAATATTCCTGAAAAGGAGAAAATGGAAATCTTCATCGATAACTTGAATGGTGAAATGAGTTATAGACTAAAACTTCAATGCATACCATCTTTCGCTAAATTGATTGAAAATGGCATCCAGGTAGAGGAAGCATGTGTCAAAAAGGGGACGCTCAAATTCTACAAGGAAGGAACTAACTCATCCAACTACAATAATCAGAACAACACCAATCTTGACAAATCTTGATTTTGGACTCGAAATAAAAATGAAGGCAACAATGAATCATATGATCCCAAATCTAAGCAACCAGTGCTTGCATTATCTGGAAATCCTCAAAATACAAAAAATCCTTAAAATGCTAATCTCGGTGCTAACACATATGCATCAAACACTGATCGAGGACAACTCAACACAAATAACACCAATGATACTCAAAACAAAAACGTGAATCCAGGACCTAACAACAATTTACGTAACAACACAAACAATTTCCAAAAGCGTATCTTCACACCATTGGGACAATCATTAGAATCAGCATTCAGAGAACTTTTGGCAAACAAGATTCTTTCTTTGCCTCCAATCAGCAACTATGAACCCCCAATCAAACCACCTTGGTGGAATGATTCACATTACTATGATTTCCATCGTAATAAGGGTCATAGAACGAACGATTGCATGAGATTGAAACACTTGGTACAAGACATGATTGGTCGAGGTGACTTAACGGTAGATGGTCTCAAAACAAATGGTGATCACGGAGCCTTTAAAAATCCTCTCCCAAATTACAACAAAGATGGAGCATTAACCTTGGAGGATACATGCAGAGCTCGTATCAATCACATCTACAACAACACCATCAACCATATATCAGCTGAAGATCATCAAGTCAATGTCATCACCATTTGAGATCTGCATGATCATGAATCTGTCAATGTAACAACCCGAACTCAAAAATATATCTTGAAAGGACATACTACACCTACGACTACCACACCAAAAATCCAATATGACTTGGTTAGCCAACTATGCAAGACTCCAGCTCAGATATCTATACTAGAATTGTTGAAACTATCACCAAAACACAAAGACATATTAGAGAAAGCGCTATTGGAAACCAATGTACCTCAAAATCTGGATACAGACAGATTTCAAGCCATGGTCGCCCATATGACAGGACCTCATAACCTCACCTTCTCAGAGCATGACAATACTTCCTTGAGTCATCCGCATAATACTCCTCTCCATATTGAAGTCATTGTTTGCAAACACCGAGTAAAAAGAGTCTTAATAGATGGAGGAGCCGGACTTAATATATGTACTTTAAAGCTTATCCGTGCATTAGGCTTCTCAGAAGAGTCTATTGATCCCTGCAAAAAGATCACCATAAAAGCATATGATGATGAGGAAAGGTCCTCTAGAGGAACTGTGATACTACCTATTCAAGTGGGACCAGTACAAAAAGATACTATATGTCAAGTCTTAGACATAGATCTAACCTACAATATTTTGTTAGGATGACCCTGGATACATGAAATGCAAGCAGTACCTTCTACATATCACCAGTGTGTCAAGTTTCCTTATGATGGACAAGAAATATCCATATCTGCTAATCATAATCCATTTCAACATTGCAATGCAATGGGGGCAGCCCAGGATAGTCTGGTTCCTCATAATAGAGAAAAGCAGCAATCCTTGACATCAGATCTACAAACAACATAGCCCAACTCTTTGTTTGGAGACTTCAAGTAGAAGATGCAAATCAAAGACCAAGGCATGGGAGAATACTCTTTGGAGCCTTTATGTTTGGCCAAATTACCAACATCACCTAGATCGCATGCTTTGCCTACTACATCAACACATCTGGCCACTCAGCCCATCACTAAATTTGATGGTACCTTCATCCAACTGGGTACTCTAGCACATGAATCAGAAGACAAGGACATTATTAGCTGGTTATACAAAGATGACGAAGAAGATAATAGAGCAGCCACTCTGGACATTGTTCTATTGATACACCTATATGGAAAAGGATACTTGATCATGAAGCAAATGGGATATGACGGTAAAGGACCTATTGGGAAACGCAAAGAAGGAGTCACTAAACCTATAGATCTTCCTTCTTAACCTAGTAGAGATAAGGCAGGATTGGGTTCTAAACTCGCGTTCCTATTAAAAAAGTCACCTAGCACAACTACAAAACCTCAATAGAAGGTAAAGAAGAAGTACAAAGAAGAATCCTAGTAGGAAGAACTCTTTGAATCAACAAAAACAATCCACAAGGCACGGGAACGTCAAGATCATAAGTTGCATCAAGGAAAGCTTCTAAGTCATAAGAAGGCCCTATCTGCAGCAGTAGATCATATTCAAACACCAATGTCTCAAGAAAAAATCAAGTCATCTCCAGATACCATCATTCCTTTCTGAGGAAGCACAGTCTATGAACAAATCCAAAAAATAGAACATGGATCTGATACAAAATCAACACAAAATATCAAAATGGTATCCATCATCAGAGATTTGTTTTCACCATACAACATACCTGTTTGCAGCACTGATAGAATCTGGGACGATACCTATGAGATAGATTCCAATGAATATGAATGGGGTACCTGCTCCAACACTACTACAAATATCCTGGATGATACGAATTCTATATCTCTTTCTCAAGAAGAACATAATGCAGAAGATAGACCTCTTGAATTTGGACCACAAAATATCTATGACGCCAAAGAAAGTGAACAGAAACATTATGCACAAGTCTATGTAGAAGAAAATATTATCGAAGACCTCGACGAAATCCTGGACCTCTTTAAAACCAAGAATAATCCCGATGAAAACTCTATCCTAATACTTATAGTAGCAGAGCTTCATCCACCCAATGATTCCTTACCGCTTGTCTTTCCTGACCTCATCGACTGGGATGAACCTGAAACCCATGATATACCAATTTTCTCAGATGATGAATCTATTATCCATTACCTATGTACCATAAATCCAGAAACAAGCTCTACCAGTGAACAAAATAACGATGTGTGCCAATCAGGGAGTGCCAAGTCTCTCAGTCGCAAAAATGAACCAAATAAAGAATCTGATGCTGAAAACCAGTCAATGGCAGCTCTAGATCACAAAAAAGTAAAAATAAAGGATGCATCTGAGGGTGAAAACCTTTTTAAGGCACCTGATGATGGGAGACTTGACACTCTTCCTGAACACTTTGATGAACGATCACCCATTTTGATTGAGCCCACTCAATCAATCAACATTGGTACCACAAAAGCAGCCGGAAACATACACCTTGTAGAATCTCTGACAGAGGAAGAAAGATCAACATTCATCATCTTCTTTAAAGGACAACAAATCAACTTTTCTTGGTCATATGCTGATATGCCTGGAGTAGATCCACACTTAATCATGCATCACTTATCCATTTCTACAGGAGTTAAACCAATCAAGCAAAAGCTACGAAAGATGAATCCACAAGTGGCACTCATGGTCAAAACTGAACTAAAGAAATTATTAGATGTCGGATTCATCCTACCCATTGACTATGCAGAATAGATTTCCAACATCATTCTAGTATCGAAACCAGATGGTTGTATCAGAATATGCACTGACTTCAGGGACGTCAACAAAGCTTGTCCAAAAGATGACTTTCCTTTGCCTAGTATCGACATCATTGTAGATCTCACAGCAGGCCACGCAATGCTCTCACTAATGGATGGTTTCTCAGGCTATAATCAAATCAAAATAGCTCCTAAAGATCAAGATAAAACCACGTTCACCTGTCCTTGGGGAACGTACTATTGGAATGTTATGCCTTTTGACTTAAGGAATGCAGGGGCCACTTATCAAAGAGCAATGACAACAATCTTCCATGACATGATGCACACCTTTATGGAAGACTATGTGGATGATTTACTAGCTAAATCCCTCACCAGAGCCAAACATCTCGGTATCCTAACAAAGATCTTTGCTCGATTGGCGAAATTCCAAGTCAGACTCAACCCTAAGAAGTGTGTCTTTGGGGTTACATTAGGCAAGTTACTAGGCTACATTGTCTCAGCTAAGGGTATTGAAGTTGATCCAGCAAAGGTACAAGCTATTATGGACATGCCACCACCATAAAATATCAGTCAACTCAGATCTCTACAGGGACACCTTCAATCAATCAGGTGATTCATCACTCAACTAGTAGATAAAAGTCTACCATTTAACCATTTGCTACACAAAAATGTACCATTCAAATGGGAGACTAAGTGTGCGGAATCTTTTTACCAAATCAAATAGTACCCGATGAATCCACCAGTTCTAGTACAACCAGTCGCAGGAAAACCTCTTATACTATATATCTGCACAACAGATATATCGCTAGGGGCACTATTGGCACAAGAAGATCAACAAGGAAAAGAACGCGCCATATATTACATCAGTAGGACATTGAATGGCTATGAACTCAACTATACATTCATTGAAAAGGCTTGCCTAACAGTGGTCTTTGTATCTCAGAAGTTCTTACATTATATGCTAGCACACACCATTAAGCTAGTAGCAAAAATTGATCCTCTCAAATATCTACTCAGCAAGGCAGCTCTTACAGGCTGATTGGCTAAATGGGTCATGATTCTCAGTGAATTTGACATCCAGTACACAGAAAGATGAGCCATCAAAGGACAAGCAATTGCAAATTAGCTGGCTGACGCACTGCTACCAGGAAAACAAACCATGGAGATTGAATTTCCAGACAGGGACATTCTTGCTCTTTCTCCCAAACAATGGACCCTATATTTTGATGGATCCTATACACAACATGGTTCAGAGGCCGGCATTCTATTCATCACTCCTGAAGGACACACTATGCCAAGATCATATAGGCTTATGTTTCCAGGCACAAATAATGTGGCTAAATATGAGGCATTGGTTATAGGAATCAAAATGGCTGTTGAATGAAAAATCACAGAGTTAAAAGTCTATGGAGACTCATAACTAGTCGTCAATCAAATCAACAACAACTATCAGACAAAGGATGACAAGCTACTACCCTATAAGCTAATGGTGGATGACTTCAAACAGTATTTTGTGCACATCACCTTCGAACAGATACCAAGATTGAACAACAAAGGAGCCGATGCAATGGCTACTATCGCTTCACTACTACAAATTCCAGAACAACAGAGTTGTTACAAGTTCCTGGTAGAGCAACTGTTCTCCCCGCCTATGACCACTCTGAATCCTAGGTTATCTATGCCTTGACTGGTTTTGATTCTCCATTATATGGACCAGTATATGACTATCTCAAACATGAGGTCTTACCAATTGACCAATCCCGTAACCAAAAACGTAACTTTATCCGACAAGCTACCCGTTACACCCTTACCACTGATACTTTGTATTGTCAAGGTCTAGATGGTACTCTTCTTCGTTGCCTTGATTGTAATGATTCCAATTCTGCTTTACATGAGCTTCATGAAGGTATTTGTAGCACACATTCAAGTGGCACTACTCTTGCTAAAAAGCTTCTACGAATGGGATACTACTGGCCTACAATGGAGAAAGACTCATATCATTTCGCTAAGAAATGTCCTAAATGTCAGATCCATGGTAATCTGATACATGCACCAGCACAAGAACTACAACCATTTACAACATCCTAGCCCTTTTATCAATGGGGACTAGATTTAGCTGGCAAAATTCATCCTTCATCTTCAAATGGACACAAGTTCATTATAACTGCAACAGAATACTTTACCAAATGGATCGAAGCGGTCCCCATGACCACAGTGACTGGGAAACAAATTGCCTCTTTTATCCTAAATTATCTGATCTGCAGGTATGGTATTCCAAGTTCAATCGTCACAGATAATGGACAACCTTTCAAAAACCAAGATGTACAGGAACTATGTGAAAAGTTCAAAATCCAACATCGGTTTTCTACACCATACTACCCGCAGGGCAATGGTCAAGCAGAAGCATCTAACAAGACAATCTTGAAAATCTTAAAGAAAATAGTGAATGATGCAGGCAAAGATTGGCACGTACAACTCAATCCAGCACTTTGGGCATATAGAACCAACATCCGCACACCTACAGGAGCAACACCATACTCATTGGTATATGGATCAGAGGCCATTTTACCCCTAGAGGTAGAAATTCCATCTCTCAGAGTCTCTTTGAAAGGCTTAATCCCAGATGAAGAGTATCGAGTTAATAGACTGCAAGAACTTGAATTGTTAGAAGAAATATGTCAGCATGCTTATACTCATCTCAAAGCATATCAACAACGCATGTGAAGGAGCTATAATCACAAGGTCATTCCAAGAAACTTCAAAGTTGGTGATCTAGTCCTCAAAGAAAGTCTAAGAAATCAACAAGATCAAGAAAAGAAAGGGAAATTTGAACCTAACTAGTTGGGTCCCTATGTGATCATATCAGTCTATGGATCAGGTGCCTATCAGCTAGCAACTTTAGAAGGAGATGTGCTCGACAAACCAACCAACAACATCCATCTAAAGAAGTACTACACTTAAGTAACCTAGTGCACGGAAAAAGCCAAAATGTAAAAAAAAAATAAAAAAATCCAGAAAAAACAAAAACAAAAAGTACAATAAAAACAAATGGTGAAAACTTGGTAAACAGGCGCTCTTGTGAAAGAATGGCTCCTCTATTTATCTCCATGCCATTTTACCTGTTCCAATATTATCAGCCATCGTCTGACACTTAGCACATATCCATTCAGGATATACTTAGCATAGTCACTATCCTGGTTTATCTATATATATCCTCTTACCACCAATCCACCATGGCTTGGAAATCACCGTACATATTCACATCAAGAGGGACACTCGGCTAGGGGCATGTAAATCATCTCAATATTGCAAACCTTCAAGACATCAAGACTACTTGGAAAACTCAAAAACATGACATCCAACAACCAACACTGCGCTTCACCGCAAAACCAAACAAAACAACTCACAAAAATACCAAGGATGGATGATTTTCTGAAGTACTAAATGTTGCACTATCGCATAAAAATCTTAACTAGTTTTGCATTTTGAAATTTTTGAATTATTGGATTCTCTTCCTTGTCTCACTAAATGCTTCACAGCTAGAGATCATGAGGAACTTCCAATATTTTCTTAGTCTTCTGTCTGGGAGGCGATCACTTGTACTATGTGAATACTTGCCTCGAGACGTGATACATTAAATATCACTGAAGGCCTGATTCCACTTCACGCATACAAATAATCTAATCTTGTCTATTTACCCAATATGCACTCAGGTCATCCTGGTTCAATTATACCTTGATGCTTGTGATATCTTGCAAAATCAAATATCATGTAAATTTTCCTCAGGTCATTATGGTTCAATTATACCATTATGCTTGTGTAAATTTTCAACATATCCTAAACAAATCAATGCTCAATGATGAAACCTACAAAGAAAGCAAATAACATATGGTTGTATCAGGATGGCAAAATGCAAAATGAGGATGCTCCAAAAACATTAGTTGCATATCATTTTACAAATTAGTTGCATATCATTTTACAATTAGTTGCGTATCATTTTACAAATTAGTTGCATATCATTTTACAATTAGTTGCATATCATTTTACACTTAAATACATATCATTATCATGCATCTTATTTTCAAGATACATCTCACAGCATATCAAATCATACAAAAAAATCTAAAAGCATACATCCTGCATCATTTATTTAAACATTGCATCATCATAAAGTAACGAAATAGCCCACATAACATGCATCCATATAAACACATCACATGATCAAAGCAAATGGTACCAAATATTTATAGCTCAAAATGATACAAATGTACAAAATGTGTCAAAACACTATGTCCAGTACAAAGAATACAATGCTCAAAAATACAATAGAGACCATGTCTCTCAAGTATGACTATCCCCTGACGGAGATGGTCTAGCTCTAGATGCCCCCGCCCTTGGATCCCCAGGAGGGTCCTGTCTTGGTGGCCCTATAACACCTCGGCTCTCAGATCACGACCCCGTATCTCAAGATCGACTAGATCTTGACTGTGCAAAACTCTGTACTCAGCAATCCCTGGGTACTGCAACCTCATAGTGTCGTCTATAATACTCCACCTCCTGAGCTCTCAGCGCTAGCTCTCTCAGGGTGTCTCTCATCGGACCACCCACTGCTGCTCTCTGCATGCTCGACACCACCTCCTCCACTTGTCCCCTCCACTCTATCTTGGTATCTTGCTTAGTGGTCAACTGAGAAATCTATCGCTGATAGGTCAAAATCTGTACCTGCAGCTGCTGAACAGTCACCTGTAGAGTCTAGATCTGTGCATCCTCCATATGACCTGGGACCCAAACTCGTAGTGGTACTTGTGCTGGAGGAACCCCTCCCACTCGGCCTGTCCTCGATGCTAAAAGTGGGAGCACATCCATCCTCCTCCTCTGCACTAGTCGCCTAGGCTCATCATCACCCACCACCGCAGCTAGCACCTCCCCTACTCTCCCCTCTCCACCAGCACCAATAGCCAATCCACCTCTCCCCCTATCTATCCTGCCTTGTCTCACCACTCTATCCACACCTCTATCCCCTCTCCTCCCTCTATCTCCCCGCCTCCCTTTGGCTCCTCTCCCTCATCCTCCTCCTCCATCATCCCCATCATCTCCGTTGTCTCCCCCATTTCCCTCCTCATCCGAATCAAAAGCTGGCCTCATCTCATCAGGATCAGATATCCTGGCCACCGCCTGTGCAGCAAACAATCGAGCAAACTCATCCGTCATACCCGCATCCTAAATCTCAGGGGCATAATCCCATATCTTCTCAGCCAACTCAACAACCTCCTCCACCGCCACTGCACTATCAATGGTCGGCCCCCAATCCGTTACATCTTGCTGCCACCATGCATATAGGAACGCTCCCTGCGGAATACCCTGCTGGCACCCAAACTGCCTCAAAACTCAGGTCACCAAAAACCTCTCGATCACAAACAGGGTCCTCCCGATCAGGTATCTGGTCATGAAAACAAAGGGCATCTCCAACCCATCCTTAGCCCACACCTCACATCCTGTATATGGTCACCAGGTGACCGTATCTATGTCATCAGGTACCCTCCTCCAATGCTCTAGTTTGCCCAACTTACGCTGGACAACTAGACCCCTGTATCCATAGGCATATGCACATCCTACGGGCCTGTCCCTGTCTGCTAGTGGCCTCGCTGCTGGAATGTGCTCCCAACACCATACTTGTAATAATGTCACGCCAGCTGACAAACTACCATAACCAAGGTATACTACCTCATGCAAGCCCCTGTATAAATGGGTCAGCATAGCTAACCCCCATGCAAACCTCCGCCCCTGTGTAACCATCTCCTCCAACACCAGCCCCCATCCCACCAAGAATCCCTTTGACCTGTGATTAGGACAAAGGAATCCACCGATAAACCCTACTAGTACTGATGGCAGTGGTGTGTAATCCAGGTCTAGAAACTCCTGCCATGGGATCTCATAGCCGCAGACTGTATCATCCTAGAAAATGTGGCGCAGTGCCTCTATCCCACCCTCCTCCGACTGCTCGTAGGGTAGTAGTGCACCTACTATAGGAATGCATAAGATCCTGTAACAGTCCTCTAGTGTGACTGTCATCTCTCTAGTGGAAAAATGGAAGGTATTAGTGTCGCTATGCCACCTCTCTACCAGAGCTATCAGTAACCCTTGGTTCACAGTGAACCGAGGCATATCCAAGAGGGAAGTCAAACCACATCTCTTGATGATATCGAGATCGGCCTACGACAACCGCGGTATCAATGTCCATGGTCTGGGGAATCTCTCCCGCAACTGAACCACGCCCAACCACTCCTATCAAAAAGAAAAACAAATCCAATGTCAGTTTCCACATCAAAACAAAGATATCAAAATCAAACTTACATCAACAACATGAAACAATTTGCTCATCTATATCAAAGTCCAAAATCCTATCATTTCATATCAACTTATAAAACAACTCAAGTTATCAAAAACCATATCAAAACTTGTAACAAAACTTAAGTCTCCATACTTACATAAACTTATAAAACAACTCAAGTTTCCCACCCATATCAGCTTGTAACACAAATCAAGTTTCCAACCCATATCGGCTTGTAACACATTAGGCTTCACACATTGAACTTGAAACAGAACACGCAAATACATCATATTTTGATCAAAACATCACATTGATATCTACATAACTTGAAATATCGCAAATCAACACAAGTTATATCAACACTCATATTGGACAAATCCATAAAATCATGACAGCACAACACAAAAAATTTTGCAGATCCACTCATCTTGCAAAATTTTTTTCAGATGCGCTAAAATAGATACCCAATGCGCTAAAAATCCCCCACGCACTAGGCTATTTTTTCTACGCACTATTTTATCTACCCTATGAGCTAGACTAACTCTACGTGCTAATCTTTTCACCCCATGTGCCACCTAACCTACTCTATGCACTAAACTCCATCTATGCGCTAATCTACACCTCCTAGGCACTACCCGTTTAACTCTATGTGCTAGGTTAACCCTACGAGCTAAACCTCCTTACCCACGCGAACCCATGTGACCCCTATGTGCTAGGCATACCCTACGCACTAACTTGCTAACCCTACGCACTACCCGCCCACCTCTATGCGCTATTCTGGGACTATGCGCTAACCTATGTTTTCTATGCGCTACCCTAATCATTTCGGATGTTGCTTTATAAATTGACTGGATGCACTACTCTACACTTCGTATGTGCTACTATATGCCCTAGACATGCTAAACCGCTAAACCCGAGCTTTGAAAATCAAAAAATGACTAAAAACGATCAAATAAAAAGTCAAAAGAGGGTCAAAAATGTTGACTTACTGGTGGTCCATATGCTACAGGTCTTCGGTACCTCTGAACGCGCTCGAAATGGTGTCTATGATAAGGAATAGGCATTTTCTCTACAAACCAAATTCTCTTTCTCCAAAGTCAATAAAGCACAAATGAATCTAATTCAAGCCCTTTTCCCCTTTTATAGGAGGAAAATGAAATTAGGGTTAGCCGAATGGACCTGTAATATGGTCGCGGTCTCCCCTATACCATAACATTTGTAACTTATCGAGAGATGAATTAATTTACCCACATTTCACATGCACGAAATCATACACATCATATGAACCTCATCAAATTAAATCAAAAAATTTTAAAAAAAATTGATTCATCTCCCGAGGGGGCATCACCATCAAATATCGAATCTGGGGCATCACACATCAAACCAAATCTAGGGCATGACTGGCAAATCATAAGAGTGACAAAAATTGCATTTGATCATAAAATCACAAAAACACATCATTTTCTTTGAAATAACATGTGCACACACGTCACTTCAAAGAGGGGCAAAATGTAGACGTATAAAAATGACCATATTCCTAAATAAATATTTTATGTTTGATTAAATCCAATTTAATTAAATTATCTACATTCTTTTATTTTATTAAGTAAATTACTCAATTTACTTAAATAAAATTCACTATACCCATTTAATGAATAAATCATTTTATTCAATTAAATCCTCCCTATCCACTTTTAATTAAATGCAAATTTAATTAAATAGTTATCCTAAAATTGAATAAATCTAATTTATTTAATTTCCCCAAATTGCAACCAAATTGAATTAAAATACTTTATTTCAAATTTAATCCTATTATCCCTCCATCCACTTGCAAAATCCCAAACCCCTTTCTAATCCCTTATAGAATCTTCTAATCACTTCTAATTAGCCTAAACCATCTTCTAAACTTTATCACATTCCTAAGAAAATGAGAGGTCACTTCTCAAACCTCCAAGTCTTTGATAACCATTAAAGGCTTTCAACCTTCAACCACTTAATTCCTCAAAGTCTCCAATAACCATTAAAAGCTTCAAACCCCCAACCACTTAAAACCCCAAAGTCTTCAATAACCATTAATGGTTAACTCAAACCCTCTTACATGGTTAAAATATTTGTTTTAACTCAACCTTCACCCAACCCAAGGGTCTCATCAAGCCTTTAATGCTTTGACCATGTTTATCTCTTAATCATCTGCACAAAGGTTTATCCTTGGATTAACTCTTAATCCATTGGATAAACCTAACTTAAGGTTAACCCTTATCTCTAGATAACCCTAAGGTCTTCTCAGGCATTTAATGCCTCCAACCCCTTCTCTCAACCCAACCCTATGTTGACACTTGTCACCATTTCATTGGTGCCAATTGTAAACATGGATCTCTAACTTTCAAAATTGGCCCTTGATCAACTCTTTCAATCCTGAACATCCATTGCCCTGTTTTTGCTATAAATAGAGCTCTCATTCCTCCATTTTGATCATCCTTCAAATTTGTAATATCACACTTATGCTCAAATACATTCAAGCTTCCATATATCATTTTTATGCTCATCATTTAGCCTCTCTTTAGAATAGAAATTAGTCTAAATATGCATGTTTAGAATATTTTCTTTATCATTTAACTCAATCATAGACTAAATATATCATGTTAGGATAGTATTCATACTAACCTCGTCATCTTATCATCTAGTTTATTGCATTTCTAGAATCATGCATAGCTTAGGATGCATTTTATTCTAAAATCTATCAAAACATCCCTCATTCTTGCATTTTCCATCCCTAAACCATTTTGCTCAGTGATCTGAGAGCAAAAACATTGGTTTGAGGGACATTGTGAGATAGAGAACCATTGGACCCACCTTGGGAAGCTGAGTTATACTTTATAACTCCATAGCTTGCACCAAGAAGTCCTGTGTGTGTGTGTGGACTAGTCTTTTAATAATATTTTCACATATTGAGTTTTATCAGCCCACTTTTCCCGCATACACAATATATTGCTAGGACGTCCATGGATTCATGAGATGAATGCAATACCATCTACATATCATCGATGTATCAAGTTTCCACACAATGGAGTTGAAGTGACCGTCAAAGCTGACCCAAATCCATTCATATATTGCAATAATCTATGACCTAGATCAGAAATAACAATCCCAGTCAATCAAGAAGTTGTTCATTCTTTAGCATATGTGGATCTAGAATCCTTGAAAGCTTCTACATCAAAACAAACAGAGCTCAAAGAAAAACTCAAGGTTAAAGACCTGGGATGTGGTGAGTATATCTTTCATGTTGATCAACTCATTACTATCTCCTAAGGTATTTAGTCGACAAGAACAATCTACAAACAATTTGCAATACCAAGGAATTGGGAATGAACCACCTAGTGTTGTGTGTACTAAGTCTGAATGCAAATCTCCTCTAGTGGTGCAAGCATCTCTTGATATCAATAGTCCTAAGAGCAGTTCCAACAAAGAATCTAGTGAGCATATCATTAGCCCTCTTGATAACTCACATAGCTTTACCATATCATCCACTCCGCTCCTAGACTTGGATCAACAAGAATTACAAAATCCCTTACTCATTGGGAATCACAAATCAAGTTTCGAAAAGAAAAATCTAAAAGTGAAAAATAAAGAAAAGTCCTTTAGTACAAATCAAAATCAAAAGCTATTGGACTCTACAAAAATCAAAGTCAAGGATAAAAATCCTATGAAAGAAAAAGAACAAGAGTTGATCTCCCCTAATATCAAAATAACTGGGGGCAAAAGTTCTACAATTTTACATCAAAAAGCATACTTGTTGATCCTAAGTCTCCATCATGCTATCATACTTTCACTTCTTTTTGCAATCATAAGCCTTCATAACTCATCCACTTGTTCCACACATCATTTCCCTTCTAGTGATACATCATGAACCTTTAATGGAGCTTCCTTGAGGGACTTTGTTATCAGGGCTAACCAAACTTCTTTAGGTGACACACATATGGGCTTGTGTAGTCCACACGCTAGTAATTCTATCTCAGTTCCTTCATCAAGGAAGACAGTCACTCGAGCTACATATCATTCAGTCAAGGAACAATGCAATTACAATCACAAGGTAAAGCCTCACACATTTGAGGTAGGTGACTTGGTTCTCAGAGAAAATCCTAAAAATCAGCAAGACAGAGAGAAGAAGGGAAAGTTTGAACCGAATTGGCTTGGTCCTTACATCATTACAATAGCATATGGATTTGGGGCATATCAACTCTCAACTACAAAAGGTGAACCTTTGGAGGATCCTATCAACAACATGCACCTTCGTAGGTTCTACACATAGCTCTTTGGAATATCCTAATTCAAAAAAATTACAAAAAAAATAAAAAATTTCAAAAATACAAAAAAATAAAAAATTTCAAAAATACAAAAAAAAATCAAAAAATTCAAAAATACAAAAAAAAATTATAAAACAAAAAAAATTGTTAATTGGTGAAAACTTGGCAAACAGGCACCTTGTGACACAAAAAACATTGAAAAATTGAAAAAAATTAAGAGAAATAATTTCGTCCAACAGTGAAAACCACTTCGGTGGCACCCTGGGCAAGTACCATGGTGAAAATTGGGTCACCAGCACCATGTGTAGAGACATTTCTCCTCCCTCCTTCAGGATTCAATTTCATCCTTTCACTTTGCACACACTCACATCCTATCCATTCATAATAAACTTACACATTCCTATCATGGCTTGTTATTGATCTACTCAAGATTGGTTCACCATTTATAATAAACCTCCCTTTTCACCCCTTTTCCATCCATAATAAATCAGCTCCTATCTGTGGCTAAGGCAAATCCTATGTCTAGTGATGGATGTGGAACTGAGATCATCACATATTATGAGGAGTTCAATTTCTTCCAACTTCCTTCAGTTTATACGCGCACAATCTGCAATAAAGCAGCATTTGCATCGCCAATCCATAATAAAGTTCTGTCTTCTCAGAAATAAAGTATCTGTTTCATGGATTTAGTTAGTTTCAGATGAGACATAGCAGCAACAATGGGCTTCAACAAATCAAATCTTTCAATAAACTCAGACAACATTATGGTTCAGTGCTATCAATCCTTTTTGTGAAAGTAAACATTGTGACCACAATCAAATAAGACTTATACAAGTGACAAGAGACACTAAACATGAGGACTACAGTGAATGTTGGTGTCGATTCTTGGTTTTCTTTTGATTTTATCTTTTCTAGTGACATGTCTTTTAACTTTTCCAGGATGTCTCTGACTAGAGATTTTATCTCCAGGATGTCTTTGACTAGAAAGGCGAGGATGGGGTATCGTCACCTTTTTTTTTTTTTTTGCTATCTGTGGATTATCTCTTAGTAATGCTATGACTTGTCCAAGGATATGAGGACACTAAGAGTCTAGTATGAACTGGGGCATTCCTTGTTTGCAACTATCTTATCTCCATGCAAACGGGTACAATGACTTTCTAGGTCAAACATATGCCTCGATTGTCATAACCTATTTTGCCATAATAAAGCTCAATGATGATAATGCACAAGAAGCTCTTTCACTTTCATATCTTCTATCTTTCATCCCCTTTCTTGATTGACTTCCATCGTCCTTCTCGAGTCCGTGTAGCTCGCTATCACATGATTGCGTATAATGACACACCAAAAATATCTGCATTTCATGTAGTTGCACCTGCATTACCACATATTAGGCATTTAATACATACATATAGATATCACAATTGCATCACATCCTGCACACAACACATGTTAGCACATTTTTACATTCTCATCATGTAAATAGTATTTGCATTATCATATTCATCTGCATTTCATACATTCACATTTGCATATGCATAACATATAAAACATAAAAGGAACAAAAATATGGCATTTCATCATGTACATATTTGCATCCATATCATAAGCATCATTAAACATCTCATCACATAGGAACACATGCATATAGGTGCTGCAAAGATGAATCATCTCATATATATAATCATAAGTGTCATGATACAATGATGTCAAAATTATATGGCTACAAAATCACCCGCAGGTGTCTACATCATAATTCAAAATGGTACAATACTGATACATAGGGAGCCCTCTATGGCTATGATAAACTCCCTCCCTTAGAGCCACCTAGCCTCGATGAAATCTAAGCCCTAGAAGGACCTACCCCAGGATCATCCCTCCTGTCCCCCCTATCTGGTGGTGGTGGAGGACCCATAACCCCACCACTAGATGCTTGTCTCCTCTGGCTCCCTCCCATAGTTGTTTCTATCCACGATGGTCTGCAGAAGCTCCTTGCCCGCTGATCTGGTGGCACTACACCATAATATAGATCTCACTAGTAGCCTATCTCCACTCTTGCCCACAGGACATAGATATATCCAGCCCTTGTGTCCTCTGCCATGTGCCTCCTAGCCCTCAGTGTTGTCTCAACCTCTTTGTAGCGCTGAAAGGCATGGTCCTACTCCTGCTCAGTATCTCTAAGCTATCTCCTCAGTCGATCCCTCTCCCTCTCCAGCTCCTAGATGTCATCTATCTATCCTTGGTAGATCTCCCTCAGCTCAACCAGCTCATCCTCCTCTACCTCTGCCTGTGGCTCCCCCTGTATGAGTGTCTATCCCTGTGCCTATGCCTGTACCGGTGGCTGTACCTATACTTGCCTCTTTCCCTTTCCCTGCACCTATCTGGGACCCTGTGCTATTGGCACCTATAGCGGCAATCCACTGTGACTCCTCACAATCCGAGCCTGTCTATCCTCTCCACCCTCCCTCTACGGCTATGAAGAACTCCCTCCCTTGGAGCCAAATGGCCTTGATGGAGTTTGAGCCCTAGAAGGACGTACCCCAAGATAATCTCTCCTAGCCCCTGTGTCCTCTGCAACCACCCCTTGTGTCGCCCTATCCGGACAGAGGAACCCAATGATAACTCCTGCCAACATTGTTAGTAGTGCTAATCCTATCCATGTCATGGTATCCCATGCCACATGTCCCACCCTCATCTCCAGTCCCAAATCTTAGAACTCTCATCTCAGTGCATTGTTGTCTCCGTCTCGATCATAGGTTACTAACTCCCCATCAATCAGTATCCTCAGTATCCTGTATACATCCTCTAAGGTGACTGTCATTTCACCCATCAACAAATGAAATGTACATGTCTCTAAGTGCCATCTCTCAACCAGTGCAGTCAGCAATTCTATGTTCGCCTAAAACTTAGGCACATACAAAATATGTCTCAATCTCATAGCCTCAATCGCAGCTCCGTCCTCGACTGTCAACTGAGGTCGCAGCCTCTGAGTCAATGGGAATCTCTCCTGTGACTTGAGCATAGACAAATACTCCTATAGTCACACAAATCAATCATCTTAGTCCTAGTGACACTCACTATTCATCACAAAGTGTTGCTTCTATCCTAGTGGTACTCCCTGTTCATCACAAAGTGCTACTCACATTTGCACTCACTGTTCATCACAAAGTGCTGCTCATATTTTAGTACTCCCTATTCATCACAAAGTACTATGTCTTGGTACTCAGTGTTCATCACAAAGTGCCTTGATCTATCCTAGTCTTCCCTAGAGGACCTGCTTGAGGGTATCCTCTCAGCAGCTTATCCAATCAACAGTTAATCTTCATCACAGAACTATTGATTTTCCCTAGAAGACATAAATGCACATTTTAACATAAACACGCTTTCCTGACATAAATGCACATTTATTACATTACCTAGCATGCATTAATGACAACAATAAATGCATCAAAGTACAAGAAGGTTTTGTGGTACTTACTCGCTCTCCTGCCTCTGCTGGCCTCTAGAATCGGCGAATGCAGTCGAATCTGTGAACCAAAGCCATCGTTGTTGACTGTTGCTGCTCGTTTCTCTCTCTGCACTCTAATATCTTGGAGGTGTAGATGACAATTAGGATGTATTCCCTCGTAGTCTATCTTATAGACTGCCCTAGCCCTTGTTTCCCGAGTCAGTCTTCATTATCCCGTGACTCTATCACTTTATCCGATCAGTCCATTCTATCCCGTCTTTCTTATCGAGAGATTGTCTGCGATCTTTTCAGACATTTTTTCATCCAATCTCTTGAGGGGGCATATCATTCCCATCTTGGGGCAACTCTGTATCAGTTCATCTTATCTTCTTTGAAACAACACGACAAGCTGCATTGTCTCAAAGAGGGGCAAAATGTAGAAACCCAAAATTGTCCAGTCTAATTAAATAAATATTTATTTATTTAATTATCTAAGCTTAATTCTTCTATTAATTAAATAAATCTTTATTTATTTAATTAATTCATTTATCCTCTTCTAGCCTTATTTCTCATTTAAATAAATACATTTATTTATTTAAATTATCCTTTTCCTAAATTAAATAAATATCTTATTTATTTAATTGATCCCACTCCTTCTATTAATTAGATAAATCTTTATTTATTTAATTAATTCATTAACCTTCTCTACCCATGACACATGTCATTCATCTCTTAATTCATACACTACCTACCCCTTTCATTATTTTATTATTTCTTTTACCTACCCTCTAATCATAGCCAACCTCCTTTTACACCTCTCAATCTTATCCCTTCATTTCATATAGTGTCTTCTATATAAGGAGATGCTTCCTTCATTATCAAACCCCCCCCGTTGACTACTTGACTACACTACGCTTTTGAACATAGGCGATCCTACTTGCAACCACATTCCATTCTTTGTTGAGCTCTTGTGCACATAAAATCTAAGAGCAAATATATCAAGCAATATCAATGGAGATAGGAAGAATGGAGATCCAAACCCTATTGGACATGTGATGGTATAATCTTTGTGGTTTCATTTGATTTGCATTGTCTTAGGTAATCTTCATATGTTATGGTGGATCTTTGTTGTTGTTAGACTAGGGTTTTGTGGTTGAATTCATTTAGCCTTTCAATATCATTATTATTGTTATCCATTTTCACCATAAACAGAAAGAATTGAACAAGTATCTACTAAAGATAGGATTTAAAAAAGGAGATGTGGATGATAGAAAGAGTACTAGTGGTGGTGCATTTTTCTTGGGAAAAAATTTGTTTCATGGTTGAGAAAAAAATAGAAATCTATTTCTCTATTGCTACTACAAACAATTGTACTTAGGTGGTATGGATAAAGAAGATGTTGAAGGATATCAAAGTAGTTTATGATGATCCTACTCCTATCTATTATGAAAATTCAAGTTTAATTAACATCTCTAAGAATCTGGTGTTACATTAAAAGACTAAACATATTTCTATCATGTTTCATTTTTTGAGAGAAAAGGTAAATGAGAAGGAAATCAAAGTGGAGTGTGTCTACTAAGGAACATATTGCAAATGTCTTCACGAAACCTTTGCCTATGGATACTTTTGAGTATATTAGAGGGAAGCTAGGGGTGATTGCCATTGCTGATCATAATGAAGATGCATTGGTATGCATGAGTCTGGTGCATTTAATAGTAATATCTTGTGATTTAGATTGATGGTAGGTGGCTACTACTTAGGGGGAGTATTCAATTTTATGAGTCATTTAGATTTACAGTACAGAGATAATTTTGTGGCTTGATTTCTAATATGTTCTTTTTCCATTGATTTCATAGGGCGAGAGTGATGCAGGAGCATCCTCAGTCTATGAGAAATATTGAATGAACCAAAAATATTTCTTTTTATTTTTCTTCTTGTTTAGTTCATTGTGCAGTTTTTTGTGTTCTTACTGGTCAGTACCAATAGTTGCTTTCTTTCTATTGTAGACCTTATTTTATGTTTCTAGGATAGTTCATGTGCTTAATTCCATATTTAAAGTCCTTTTGGATTCTTTTTTGATCAATTATCGCTTTTGGTTGGCTGTTTATGGGTTCTGGGATAATTCTTGTGCTTAGCAGTTAACTTTCCTTCATTACGAGAGCAATTATTGGTGTGTGGATCTATTTTGGGTCATGTCCGATGTTCTTTGGTGTGTGTCAACCTTCCTACTAAACCATACTTCTTGGTTGTTATTTTTTGGAAGTATTTCTTTCATCCTTGGGGCCAACATAGTTACATGTTTCATTTTCCTACATTAGTAAATTTAATCTTATAAGACCATCATGGATAGAATCTGGTGGGTATATATAGGGTATTATATGATCATTTGTATAATTAGAGGAATTAGAATCAAGAATATGGATTGAGATTTGCATCTTGTGATCTGGTTGATTCTTAGAGTTCGAGTTGGATTGTATCCGGCTTGAAGCTTGCATGTAATCAGTTAACTACTAGATGTTCTATGATGATTATATTATGATAACCGGTTGGTTTTCAGAAGTTCTAAAGAAATAATATGTTTTTTCTTGTAATCTTACTATGTTTCCTCATTCCTTTTGTGGTGTTACTCTTGCTGCATAAACTGGTCAGATCTCTCTAAGAGTTTCACCAGTTATGTCTGCATCAAATGTTATTAGAACCAATGTAGAAGAGTTGTTTGTGAGCCCTAAGGCATCCCTTTGGATGGACAGATCACTGATTGGAAGTAGGTTGCGCATGTGTTCAATAGATCACCACAAAAAAGGCAATTAAATCTAGTAGTTAGATCATCCAACTGAGTTATTTCACTTGAGTGGAGGAGGAGATTCCACCTAGAAAGAAGAACCCACAAAGGGTATAGAAAATTATGGAGGACTTCAATAATGAAGTGAGGAATGAAATTTAAAATGCATTGGCTAGTTTGTGGAGGAACCCTTAATCTGGGGATGACTATGAGGAAGCCAGTTAAGAGCTTGAAGAGGTTGAAGGACTAGAAGATGAAAGAGAGGAAGAGTAAATGAGCAATGTTTGGTGAATTTTAATATTGGGCCTTTCACATATGAGGTTTTGTGTGATGTTGTATCCATGAGTGCTTGTCATGTCTTGTTGGGAAGACCTTAGCAGTTTGATAGAGAAGCTATTTATGACTATAGGAGAAACCTAGTCACTATTGAGAAAGATGGGAAGAAGTTCACATTAATTTCTTTGAAGGAGAAAGAGAAGAATCTAAACCTTAAGAAGAGTTGTATTGTTGAGAAACCAGTTGCAGAGGTTATACTAGAAGGTGATTTCAACTTGTAGAAAGGTCTGATATAATGTGTAGTCAAGGTTATACCAGAGGGTGACATGAGTTTGTAGATAGACTTGATAGATAAACCTTATGGACAGATGGAACCAGATGATAGAGAGCTTATGGTGAAAAACCGGATGAAGTTTTATAAAAAAATAAATTTGAGTTGTAAAAGAAAAAGAGTAGTTAACAAACACAATGTGCAGGTCTAAAGAAAAGGAGAAGAGATAAAAAGAGTTAGGCATTAGAGAATCTAGTTGATATTTTGGAGGAGCTAAAGAAGAAGATGGTAGATAAGGAAGATATTTGGATAAAAAATGAGCATGGAATCTCTATACCCAATCCTTTTAGATGTTCATGAATTACCTCTCATTGAACATCTTCTTTCTACCTGGGGTGTCTGATTAAAAGATCATCCCCTGTATATGAGAAATCTTGCATCAACCAAAAATATTTCCTTTCAGTTTTATTCTTGTTTAGTTCATTGTACAGTTTTTTGTGTTCTTACCAGTTGGTGCTAGTAGTTACTTGCTTTCTATTGCAGATATTATTTTTGGTTTCCCGACTATTTGATGTGCATAATTCAATATTTTTTGTCCTTTTGGATTCTTTTCTAGTTAGTTATCACTTCTGGTTGGTTGTTTCTATGTTCTCTGACAGTTCTTGTGCTTACCAGTTAACTTTCCTTCATTATTAGAGCGATTCTTGTCATGTGGATAGATTTTGGATCTTGTTCCATGTTCTTTGGCATTTGGCCAACCTTCCTGCTGAATCATACATCTTACTCGTTATTTTAGAGAAGGATTTATTTCATTCTTGGGGCCAACCTAGTTACACATTTCATTTTCTTGCATTGGTAAATGTAATCTTATGAGGCTGACCTAGATATGTTTCAGTGGTTATATAGGGTATTATGTGATCATTTGTATAGTTAGAGGAAGTATAATCAATAGTAATGATTGAGATTCACATTTTGTGATCCAATTGATTCTTAGAGTCGCGATTGGATTGTATCTGGCTTCAAGTCTGAATGTAACCTGTTAACTACCAAATGTTCTATGATGATTATATAATAATAACCACTTGGTTGCCAGAAGTTCTAAAGCAATAATATGATCTATTCTTGCAATCTTAATATGTTTCCTTGTTTCTTTCATGGTGTTACTCTTGCTACATAATCTCATCAGCTCTCTTTGATGTTTTCACCAGTTATGGCTGCATCAGAGAGAGTCATGTGAAAAACTATGAAGAGATTTGGGGGAGAGAGTCATGTGGAGAGTTGTAAAGAGATTTATTTTTTCTTTGTCATTGATTGTTTTCACATCATATGTTGCCATCAATGTCAAAGGGGGAGACTATTAGGATATTGTTGGAATAATATTGCAAATATGTGCGGAAGAGATATTTGAGATGTGTTGTCATTGATGTCAACATATATCTAGATATGTAAGATGGTGATTCAGTGAAGTTCAGTGAGTTAGTTTGTTTAGCATAGCTAGTATGATTAAGATCAAAGTTTGCAGATTAAAGGGTTTGTAGAGAGTTGTCTATAGTTGAGTAACTTTAAGGTTCAAAGGTTTGCATGAAGATTTGATTGAGTTATAAGTATCTGTGTTATGGCTGGTTTTTAAGTTGTTTAGTGGTGGAAGAGTGTCATTATTTTGATCTGAATTACTCCACATTATAATATCTATGGATTTTAAGGTCTATCCTCAATTGAAGTGGTTCATGGTTTGAAGGTCCACAAGTGATTTTTCAAGGTTAATAGTCATTGCAGTTAGTGTTCATTTTGTGTCGGTGGTCTGTATTAGTCGTTGAGCTCAAAATTAATGATTTTCTTTGGTTTGGTGGTGCTATTCATGTTCTTGGCTAACCAAATGCTTGTAACATGTTACAAATGTTCAAGGTGTAACTATTGTAGGTGTTTCATGTTTGAGGCAATAAATTTGGGTCTTATACCTATTGTTATTTTGGTATGGTTCTATCATTGATGTCAACATCTACTAAACACTTATCAACTCTAGCACTTTGGAGAATCAGCAACATTCACCGGCAAGCAAATGACTTATGAACAGTCACTAGTATCTAATACACCGACAGGATATAATGATCACTGACACTTGGAATGATATGAACACATAGTTATGTCAAAGACATCATTTGGAAACTTTCTCTTGAAGGTTTGTTAGTTGGCATATTTGTATTTGCATATTTTTTGTTACCGACAAATAGGTTTAGGTTACACTGGTAGGTTTATCTTTTCCAGATCAACATGGCACGCTATGAAGATGACTTATTATTGTTGTAAATGCATTAAGTTGACATGTTGAATCAGTTATTAAATTGGGTATTAATTTATTTGTAAATTGATTTTATTGTATTATCCTTTAGAGCCGACCTACTAAAATTGGTCTTAGGGTATGGTATAAATGTAAGATTATTTGTAAGATCAAGTGTGGAATGCGAAAAAGAATTGTGTGAAGGTATATGCGAGAATAAGAAAAGCTATACACGCAGACATCATTTGAAGGTTGAAGGAGGGTTTTTGTGAAGACAATCAGAACTACACTGGTACTGAATCCAACATATGAAGATTCTATTTTGAGCAGTACATTTTTATTGGATTTAACCATCCAATTATAGTCAGTGTGACTCCTATTTGTGATTGAGCAGTGAGCTCTAGGTACTTGGCCTTTGTGTATGTGTAGACCCCATTTGTATACACCTATGATATGCAGTAGTATCATCTGAGTGTGGGTAAGGTTTTCCATCATGGTTTTTCCCCTTACAGGGTTTCCACATACAAATATTGGTGTTATGTGTTGTGGATAACTTTGTCTTTTTTATTTCATGCATTAATCCTTACTAGTATTACAATTAACTGTTAAAACTGTCTACCGACATATTAGACTGGTTTACCGATATTAAGCATTAAGTTGGTTCAGTAGTTTTTGGTTTGAATTTGTTTGACAACTAAGTCACCCCTGCTCTTAATTGTCTTTGGGACCTAACATTTGGTATCAGAGCCTAGTCCTCTTTTGCAGAAGTTTAACAACTTAAGGAGATCCAATGTCTACTAACTATTTCTGGAAGGCCAGTCCTAAACTTGATGGAACCAACTATGGCATATGGAAGATCAGAATGGAGACACATCTAAATTGGATTGGAAAGGACATATGGGAAGTTACAAAGAATGGCTATACTGCTCCTACTTAGAATCAGCCCAATCTACCTAACTTGACTAAAGATGAGGAAAATAATTGAAAAGCAAGAGAAGCACTTTTGAGTGCATTATCAAATTAGAAAATCATGGGATTATCAGATAGGTCTACTGCTAAAGCTATTTATGATCATTTGGAAACACTGAATGAAGGAGATTTGATGGGATGGGGTTTGGGATAGACTAGCCTAGTCTATGCTCTTGGATCCTTTCCTTGTATCACCAGGTGTTCTAACCACCCCTAGGGTCTCTAGGACTTCCTTAGCCTAAGGAATCCCATGACCTTGCCAATCCACCCACCAACAACTTGAAAACTACTCCTAAGGTCTCACCTACTCATGAGTTTCAAGAAACCCTTACTTAGGCTAACAAGGGTTTGGCTTGTTCCACACCTTCCTAGGTCTTAGCAAGGATAGATCAAGACTAATACATGGTTTTTCCACCCATTCATGTTCCCCCAAGAGGTTTCAATCCTCCTACCCCTTACTGATTCCACAATTTTTGTCTTTTGCCTACAAAATAGGGCTACAAGGATTGTGACCAATTAGGCCTCATGCCCAGTCCTTTAGGGCTCCCTCTTGCAAACGATGCACATTCTTGTGAAACTTCCTAAAAGACCTACTATTTATTTGGAAAGGACTCAAGGACTTTTCTATTTTTAGGCCTCCAAGTGTCCGTACAGTGCCCTAGGTGGATTTTAAGGTTTTTTAAGGGTTTTTAGGAGGGTTTTTAGGCCTGCCAAGGTCACAGTGTAGGTTTGGTGCTCTTGCCACCTTATCTAGATTGGTGGAAGATACTCCTTCACACCAATGGTTCTCCACTCACCCCTCTACAACTCCTCCAAAGGGTGCTTCCTCCTCTGACCTTCCTTTGTTTCCAAGACCTCTGCAACTTAACCCTTCCTAGCCGGGCACTATTCAGTCTCGCCTAGGAGTGGGTCTTTAGATGGCCAGCCTACATATTCAAGGGCCTTGCTTGATTTGAAGTATATTATAGGGTCTATACTCTCATTCCCCATGGTTTCATGCTGATTCCACAATGGGGAATGGAGTTATGAACCCATTGACACAAACTAGTCCAAAACTGGATAGTGAGAAGCAAATTCACAAAATATTTACAAACACACACAACATGCAAAACAAAACATAATATAATTTATCAAAATGGACGTAAATACACCAAAAAAGACAATCCACACAATTTTTCTCAAAAATCAATCCATTAACAATCTTCTTTTGCTCCATTTGTACCAACTGGCAACAAAATTGCAGTCACAGTCAAGTCACTTTGCTTGGGCCGTACAACATCTGACATCCAACCCCTTCTCTTAGGGTTTTAAACTACTTATACTACCCTTTCCTCAATCTATGTTCCCATATTAGGGTTTTCCATGCTTAAACTAAAGATTTTGACCAACAGGTGGAAAAGTTGCTTGACAACTTTGAAAAGTTGTCATGCAACTTTTGAGCAACTTTCTCAATGTTGCTTTTCTTAACTCCTAGGCCCACATTGGGCTAACCTAAGGATACCACCATGATAAGAAGGACCACTAAACACTTCAAAGGCACACATACTCTCTACTTTCAAGAAAAACTCATCTTTGACTTATGACCCTAGGACCTCAACTAGGACCCTAACTAGGACCAATAAGCACATGGCTCTTATTTTATATACAATGGCTTCATTAAGAAGCAAGAAAACAATCAAAAGAAGATGGTGGGAGCCCTTTGAAGGGTACTCCTATACCAAGATTCCACAATGAAGATTGCAAAACTTGAAAGCTTCTGGGTCAGGTATGAAAATCTGAAAATGGAAGAAGATGAAAGGATTTCTGCTTTTATGGAAAGAGTTAATGAAATTGTTTTGGGTATTAAATATTGTGGAGGAACTTTAAGTGAAGATGAAATTGTTTCAAAAGTACCAGCATATAAAATGAAAGTCACTACAATAAATGAGTTGAGAATAATGCCTAATACATCAGTAACTAGGGATACATTGATTGGAAAACTTTCAGCTTTTGAAATTGAAGAATTTGGTCATGTTGCTACTATAAAGATAGATTTAGCTTTTAAAGAATCTAAATCATTTGAAAAATATGATTGGAAAGCCTTTTATGCAAGAGAACTTGAAGAGAGTAGGAAATAAAATGAAGAACTTGAAGCACTATTTGCAAGGAAAACGCCTAGAGGTCTAGTTGGAAGTAAGTATGAAGGTAAAGCACCCTTTAAATGTTTTAACTGCAATAAGATTGGTCATATGGCTTCAAGATGCCCTGATAGACATGCTAGATTAAGAGAAGAAGCTAGAAGGACATACAAACCTAAACCTGAATATCAAACATACAGATTTAAGAAGAATAAAGACAAATCTTGTTACATTGTTGATGAAGGAGTGACTGATGATTCTGATGAGGATCCGTCAGACAATGGATGGGTTTTTGTTGCTATAACAGAAGATCAGCCGGTACCTACTAATCAACTAGTAGAACAAGCCTTGGCAGCTAAAGTTGAAGATAAGAATGAATGGATCATTGATTCAAGATGCTCACATCATATGACTAGTGATAAGAGTAAATTCCTAACCTTTCAGGAGTATAATGGAGGTCTTGTAAGATTTGGAGATGATAAAGCTTGTTTGATCAAAGGTAAGGGTACAATATCTCTTGATGGAAAGAATAATACTGACAATGTCTACTATGTTGAAGGTTTAAAGCATAATCTTTTGAGTGTTGGTCAATTAGTTGAGAAAGTATTTTAGTTACAATTCAAAAATGGTAAATGCAAAATCATGAATAGAACTGGTTTAGAAATTGCAACCGGTAATCAAATTAGAGGTAATATGTTTTATTTGAATAACAGTGAAAAGACATGCTTGATTGCACATATTGATGAAAGTTGGCTATGGCATAAGAGACTCTGTTATATAAATTTTGATTCTATAGTGAAAATTAGTACTACTAATGCAGTTAGAGATTTACCTAAAATTGTCAAACCTCAGAATACAGTATGTAAGGAATGTCAATTTGGAAAACAAGTTAGAGCTACTTTCAAAAGTATTCCAGAAAAATCTAATAATGCTCTTGACTTAATTCATACTGATTTATGTGGTCTAGCTAGAACTAAAAGTTTACAAGGTGATAGATATTTCATGCTAATCAATGATGACTATTCTAGAATGTGTTGGGTTACTTTTCTTAGAGAAAAATCAGAAGCACTTGGAAAGTTCAATCTATTCAAAGCTATGATAGAAAATAAAATCGATAAGAAAATCAAATGTATATGATCAAGTCAAGGAGGAGAATTTACATCTAAGGAATTTAATACATTCTACGAAGTGAATGGAATCAGAAGACAACTACCAGCACCTCAGACACCACAGTAGAATGGAGTTGTAGAAAGGAAAAACCAAACTATCTTGGATGCAGCTAGAAGTATGTTATTAGAAGCAAATCTACCACATGTATATTGGAGAGAAGCAGTAAGTAAAATGGTCTATACATTCAACAAAGTTCACATTTAAGGTGAAACTGGTAAGACCCCTCATGAACTATGGTTTGGTGTTACTCCTACTCTTAAATATCTCAGAATATTTGGAAGCAAATGCTATATCAAAAGAGATGAGTACATTGGAAAATTTGATCCTAGAAGTGATGAAGGAATACTTCTTGGTTATTCATCTAAGAGTAAGGCATATAGATGTTTTAACAAAAGATTGCAGAAAATTGTTGAGAGTACAAATGTGAAAATTGATGAACAATTCAAAGGAACTTTAAGGTATATAGACTCTGAACCAGCAACAAAATTTTTGACAAATGAACCTACATTAAACCCACTGGTACAAAATGGAGATCCAATTACCCTGGTATCATCTGAAAATTCCATTGTAAGTGAGGAACAACAACAAACAAAGACACCCCGATATGTAAGACTAAATCATTCTAAAGATTAGATAATAGGAAACAAGTATAAAGGAGTTATGACAAGAGGAAAACTAGCAAATGAAGAGGTATGTCTTATTTCTCAAATTGAACCAACATCTATTAATGAGGCATGTGAAGATGAACACTAGATTAAAGCTATGGAAGAAGAATTTGAGAAAATTGAGAAAAATAACACTTGGACATTAGTTCCCCGGCCTAAAGATAAAAATGTGATTGGAACCAAATGGGTATTCAGAAACAAACTTAATGAAATGACAAGGTAATCAGAAATAAAGCAAGACTAGTGTGTAAAGGATATTCTCAGAAAGAAGGAATTGATTATAATGAAACCTTTGCACCGGTAGCTAGAGTTAAGGCAATTATATTATTTTTGGCTTTTGCAGAACAGAAGAACTACAAAGTATATCAAATGGATATTAAATGTGCATTTCTAAATGGAGATCTTGAAGAAGAAGTTTACATTGAACAACCTGATGGATTTTCTTTGACAAACAACAAAGATATGGTTTGTAGGTTAAGGAAATCATTGTATGGGTTGAAACAAGCTCCAAGAGCTTAGTATGCAAGGTTAGATAAGTATCTTTCGAAAATTGGTTTTTCCAAAGGTAATGTAGACAGTAATTTATATTATAAAGTGACTAATGATGACATCTTGGTTATAGAAGTTTTTGTCGATGAAATAATCTTTGGAGGAGAAGATGGATTATGTAAAGACTTTTCTATTGAAATGCAACAAGAATTTGAAATGTCTATGATTGGAGAAATAAAATTCTTTTTAGGATTGCAGATTTTTCATACTAATAAAGGTATATTCTTGAGTCAATCCAAGTACTTAAAAGAGTTACTAAAGAAATTTGGGATGGAGAACTCTAAACCGGTAAGCACACCTATGACTACAAATGACAAATTATCACCAAGGGATGAATCTACACCTGTTAATCCAACTAGGTACAAATCTATGATAGGAGGTTTACTATATCTAACACAAACCAGACTTGATATTATGAATGTAGTATGTATTGTTTCAAGATTTCAGAGTAATCCTAGACAAAATCATGAATCATCAGTAAAAAGGATTTTCCGGTACTTACAAGGCACTACAGATCTTGGATTACGGTATCTTAGAGATGAAAACTTTGAATTATGTGCATATACAGATGCAAATTGGGTAGGAGATTTGGATGATAGAAAAAGCACTACCGACGGAGCATTTTTTCTTGGAAAGAGATTGATTTCTTGGTTGAGTAAGAAACAAAGTTGTACATCTTTATCAATAGTAGAATCAAAATATGTTGTAGCAGCAACTAACTATACACAGGTATCATGGCTTAAGCAAATGCTGAAGGACATAAAGGTAAAATGCAAGGAACCTATTACTATCTATTGTGATAACACTGCAGTAATTGATATATCTAAGAATCTGGTATTACATTCTAAAACCAAACATGTTTCTATCAAATTGAATTTTCTAAGGGAACATGTTGAAGCAAAAGAGATAAAACTAGTTTATGTGAATATTAAAGAGCAGACTACAGATATTTCACTAAACTTATGCCTAAGGAGACTTTTGAATATCTTAGAGATCAGCTTGGGATCATAACCCCACTGGTAGAGACTTAGACAGTTGATGTTTGTCATCAACTGATAGAATTAACAAAGAAATCTTTTATTTCGGCTTTGATGAGGAAGCTGCTTCTCAGGGGGAGTAGTTGGTATACTGAATTGGTTGGTATTTTGTATCTTTTTACTTTGGCAATTGATGTCAAAGGGGGAGAGATTGGTATGGAAAAACACAAGGAAAACACATGTTGCTCCCAGGGGAGAGATTTTTATTTGGGAGAGATTATTACTCTCTATATCTGAATTTTAATTTATGGTTATGATCTCTTTTTGGGACATTGTTGGTTTTGGGTATTTGGTATTTCTGTTTTGGCACTTTGATGGTTTTTCCATCTTGTGTAGCCATCAATACCAAAGGTGGAGATTTTTGGTATTTTGGTATGGTTTTGTCATTGATGTCAACACCTACTAAACACTTATCAACTCTGGCACTTTAGAGAATCAACAACATTCACCGACAAGCAAATAACTTATGAACAGTCACCGGTATCTGGTACACAATTAGGATATAATGATCACTGACACTTGGAATGATATGGAAAACACATAGTTATGTCGAAGACATCATTTGGATAGTTTGTCTTGAAGGTTTGTTAATTGGCATATTCGTATTTGCATATTTGCTATTACCAACAAATAGGTCCAGGTTACACCAGCAGGTTTATCTTTTCCAAATCAACATGGCACGCTATAAAGAAGACTTATTATTGTTGTAAATACATTAAGCCAACATGTTGAATCGGTTATTGCTTCGGGTATTAATCTATTTGTAAATTTATTTTATTGTATTATCCTTTAGAGTCGACCTACTAAAATTGGTCTTAGGGTATGGTACAAATGTAAGATCTTATTTGTAAGATCCAGTGTGGAATGCGAAAAAGAATTGTGTGAAGGTATATGCGAGAATAAGAAGAGCTATACATGCAGTCATCATTTGAAGATTGAAGGAGGGTTCTTGTGAAGACAATCAGAACTACACTAGTATTGAATCCAACATATGAAGATGCTATTTTGAGCAGTACACTTTTATTGGATTTAACCATCCAGTTGTAGTCAGTGTGACTCCCATTTGTGATTGAGCAGTGAGCTCTAAGTGCTTGGCCTTTCTGTATGTGCAAACCCCATTTGTATATACTTAGTATCTACAGTAGTATCATCTAATTGTGGGTGAGGTTTCCCACTGTGGTTTTTCCCTGTATAGGGTTTTAACATACAAATATTGGTGTTATGTGTTGTGGATAACTTTGTCTTTCTTGTTTCATGCATTAATCCTTACCGATATTGCAATTAACTATTAAAACTATCTACTGACATATTAGACTGGTTTACCAATATTAAGCATTAAGTTGGTTAAGTAGTTTTTGGTTTGAATTTGTTTAACAACTGATTCACCCCCCCTTCTCAGTTGTCTCCGAGACCTAACAATACCAAACTTTGTGTTGGCATTATATTGTCATTTATGTCCATCGATATAGGATGGAAACTGATATGGGAGATGTATGTGCATCATTTTCCTTAATGCATATAGGATGTGATGTCTATGATGAAAGCTATCTTAGCAAGTCATTGGTAAGGAAGAGAATGTCATCCAACACAATGGCCATTGGAGTCACCGATACACAAATTAATGTTGACTTGTGTTGAAGACATGGACTAGAGACTGGTATGGTATAAGACCATTAAGTGACATGTTGGAATTACATTGTTGCCAATCATCGAGAGAGAAAGATGTTGGGCTATTGATTGTGATGAAGAGGAACAATATTATAAAAATCAGATCAACACCAACGCTAAAGTATGTGCAAGCCACCAGTATGATGTTGGATGTCAAACAACAGGACTCCCACTATATAAAGATGCACTCACCAATTGTATTGATGACTGACAATGAGTGTTCCCAACTATATCATATGTGCCTATTTGAATATATGCTTCCTCAAATAGGGAAGCCACATTAGTGCAATGTCAGATGCAGATGACAAGGATCCACTCCCACTGGCAAGTGCTAGTGCTGACCTTATCTCCCATTATGCATAGAAGGCATCATAGTTCTCTGAGATAAGACATAAGAGTTATAGGTAAGTGTTTGAAGGCTCACACTAGATCAACTGGTGAAACACTAGGTTGCCTTAGGTGCATGAGATCAAACATTTACCAGATTTGCAAGGGTGGACATGATGAGTTGTCGATATAGAGATTGAAGGATATGTTTATCCCTTTGACAAACTTTTTAATAGGTGAACCAATCTAGTGATGAAGAATGAAAATTTGAAGAAGTTGCAGACAAAGAGAGAAATAGGATTGGAGATAGAGGAAGGTGTTGCCACAAATCTAGATAGAGGATGTTGCTAGAATATAGATGAAGTTTGGTACCATTGGTGTGCATGGTATATTACTAGTATATATGTAGAAGATACTACTATTATAAATGACAACCAATAAGCTAGCAAAGTGCAGATGCAAAAGGATCCCATCTATTGAAGATGTGGATGAGGTAGGTTGGCAAGAGTGTTGACCAACTTAGGTGTTCAACTAGAAGAGAAGCAAAGTGTAAGGGTGAAGAGAAACTAGTTAGGGTAAAACCGATAGGGTTTGTAAACCAATAGATTAACCCGGTTGTGTGGTTAGTCGGTGATTTTATTAGAATCAATACAGAGGTCTAGCTCAGGTGGGTACTGACAAATATGCCACGTGGGGTTGAGGTGGCTTGCATGCATAGGTTAGTGAACTGCCATGTTAGTGAGGTAGTTTGCAGTAGGCAAATATTAATGTCAACTAAAAAAATAATGGGTTATGTTGGAGTGATTTGTGGCTCGACGATGAATAAAGACCTGTGCAATGCTACGACCAAGGAAAGATATCCAGTTGTAGATTTGACCTAGAGAAGGCAACCAAGAGATTATTCAATGTAGTTGATAGAAGCAGGTCGATGTAGAGGGTCATGTTTGTTAACCATAGAAAAAATGTATTTCAAGTTGTGTGAGTGGCAGAGTCTCATTGATCTATTATAGGTGGTCAATCGCTAGATGGAGATTTGATTGGATTTGGTTTGCCTCAAGGTCATTGAGAAGAAACCCTAACCTCCCTAAGTTTGAATTTTTTTGGTGGGAAGGCTCAAGTTTAAATATGACAACTTGAGACTTTGATGATGATGATGTTGTAGGCCGCATATTGAAGAGTAGAGTGTGAGAGTGCAATAGAGAGCCAATTAGTTAGAGATTTCATCAAAGATTAAGGTGACTAAGTGCTTGAGAGAGAACTAGTAAGAAGAGCTAAATCGATAAGTGTAAGGCAACTAGTAGCCTATAATTGAGCTTGAGAGTGGTAAACCAGTAGTGTTCCAACCAGTAAAAAGTTTATGGAGAGAGAAGCAGTGAAGTTTGAGTGATTAAGGAGATCCAAAATATAAGAGAGAAGTGTAGGGTTAAACTAGAAAGTGGAGTAATCAAGAAGCTGAGAATAAGTAGTGAGTAGAGAGCAGAGTACCAACATAGATGAAGGAAAGACTAAAAAAGTAAGGTGGCAGTAGAGAGAAGGTGAGTACAGAACTGATAAAGAACTAGAAAGAGGTGAACTAGTGGAGAGATATGTGTGAGAGTTACAAAGATATTTTGTAACAACAATATTATTATTGTTTTCAAGACATGCTATTGTAATCACTAACTTGGAGCTTGGTGTAGGGGTTGGTGCTCTGTGGGTTGGTGCCCCAAAATTAAGGGTTTCTTTTCCTGGGGTTAGTGCCCTAAAGGAGTGGTGCTCCTTGGGTTGGTGCCCTAAATGTTGTAACCAAATGTTTCATTGTGAGACTAGATTGGAGCAGTAGTCTCCAACAACATTTCTCATCGAGGTTTTTTTCACATTGGGTTTTCCTTGTACATCCAGTGTTATGTGATGTTCCTTTTGTGTATGGTTACATTTGTGTCATATTCCTATCTAACCGACATGTATGTTATATATTAGATCTACCAATAGGTATATACACATAGGGTTGAAAAGGGAAAAGTTTGGAAACCACTTATTCACCCCTCCCCTCTTAGTGGAATCTTGTGTCTGTTGGCATATGCACACTCCAATGAGACATTGTAGGTGATTGAAGGATTTTTCATTGATGGAAACCTTAAAATCCTATGGCACCGGAAAGGCATTACATCGGCACTAGAAAGATCAGAATCTACACTGGCACTTAGACCACAGGCATTGGCAGTGAAAGAAAGCATACCGACACGGAGGTTGACATGATTTTTGTTATAATATATTTTGTTTATTACTGTAAAATATTTGTAAGCCGAATTGACAACATTGTAAAATGACTCATATATATAAGAGATCATTGTAGGACATTTGGATATGGATGGCATAATGTAATTAGGCGAAATAAGGCAGGCCTATAATGCAAATTATAGGTTAAGGTTTTATGTAAGAAGCAGAGTAGAAACCGGTACTGGATCTGGCATTGTAGATGCTACCTTGAAGTAGTACAAGACACTAGATTTATATAGTCCATTTTGTAAGTCAGTGAGACTTCCCTTTTTGTAATTGAGTAGTGAGCTCTAGGCACTTGGCCTTCTTGCATGTGCAGGCCCCTCTTGTAGCAGTAATATTATCTTATTGGCCAGTAAGTGAATATTGTGGGTCCCAAATCCCACTAAAGTATTTCCCACACCTGGTTCCCTTGTTAAAATATTGTGTTATGGTGTTTTTTTTCGTGTGGTTGGTTTTATCTCTATTTATTGCATTATTTCTTGCTTATCGGTACATTGTTATAATATATTCTACATGTTTTAAGTTAAGAAATTCAATCCACCAATTAGATACTGATTGACCCCCCCTTTCAGTATTTGTGGAAATCCTAACAATTGGTATCAGAGCCTGGTCCTCTATTTTTAGAAGCCTAATAGCTTGAGGAAGATCTTGACACCGGTAGAGATGGAAAATCTGATGAAGCAACTAGAAGCAGCTCTCTCAGACTATGATATAGAGAAATTGAAAAACATCAAACTTGACGATGATTTAAAAGAAGCTTAGGATATCATTTAGGAACTTCAAGAGAATTTTACCATTGCAAGAAACAAGAGAAGAGAATTATGTAAAAAGATGCAAACTAAGAATGATGAAAAGGAATCACTTAATGATCAGATATGCAAGCTAAAACAAGAGAACACAACAATGAAGACTGAGATGCAAGATATGACCATGAGATTCTGTAAGGAAAATGAAGATAGAAAGAAGAATGAAGAAGAATTGACTAGAAGACTAAATGATGCAGCAAATGAGAACACAAGACTTAGCTATGAAAATGATTTGTTGAAGATGGATTTGATGCATACACCGAATGACTCAAATGAATTGATGAGGCAGAAAGAGATCTTAGAAAGAGAACTGGATATTGCAAATTAGCACAAAGATAAATTCAAGAAAAGCTCAGAAGAACTTGGTGACTTATTGAAGATTCACAAACCTAATGCTGACACTTGTGGAATTGGCTTTGATGTAGGAGAAAGCTCCAGTACTGCAAACACACAAGATCATAGCAAACCGGTAAGGCAACCTAATGCTTATAAATTCAATGGAAAATGCTTTAACTATAATAAGTACAGTCATAGAGAAATTCAATGTAGATATAGAAATTATCAGAACGTCAACACACCCACCGGTCAATGTTCAAAATGCAACAAAGTTGGTAATAACTCTGAAAATTGCAGAATGAATGTGAGATGTTATGTTTGTGGAAGATTTAGACACTTATCTAATCAATATAGAGCACATATTGGCATAGGTTATGGGAAAGCTATTCATAAAAATAATGTGACTTGCTATGCATGTAACAAGATTGGACATATTGCACAAGAGTTCTATTTTGAAAGGAAAAGGAAAAGTTGAAGAAGTTAAGCAAGAATTCTCAAAACAATGGATTAGAAAGTCAGACCTAAATAATGTTGGGAACGCTCCACTAGCAGAATAGAGTAGTACTCCACCGGCAGAATAGAGTAGTACTCCATTGGCAGGACAACGTAGTACTCCACCGGTAGGAAGCTTTTCATCAAATTGAAGAAATTTTCTTTGAGGGTTTGGCAATCAAATGTGACATATGCTATTATTCCCTCGGTTAATAGTAAGAAGTTGAAAATTACTTCTATACCGGCAGACAATGTTAAGTGACTACTTAACCAACATGCATTAGATGTGGTAGATGGCAAATAAACATTATAAATTTGTGATTTTGGCTCCATTTCACTTCACTGATAATTCAAACATTTGAAGAGCGTGAAATTTGTAGAGCTAAGGCATTTCGAGCAAAGAGGCAAAGCACTTCAGCAATTAATCCTTCCTAAGGTAGAAAAAGGTATTTATAATCATGGCATCCTCCTCTGCACCTAAATTCATAGCAAACCCTACTGTAGTCAAGGTAATTAAATGCCCTAGGCTTGTATTTCAGCTAGTTCCCGAGATAGCTAAAAAGGATGACAATGTAGGTGCATTTTCACAAATTCCAAAAGGAGTTATTTTTGCAGAAGATCCTAGAATGTACATCCATTTCCATATAGAGGAATTAGGAGATGATGAAATAAAAAACATGTACAAAATTGTTATATGTGATAATTCTAGAAATGTGAAACTTGAACATAAAATTGTTGAAACCCTAGGATTCACTAAAATCCTCTGCATTCTAGATTTCCCCAAGGAAGTGATTAGGATAGTATTGAGAAGGGTACATGGTACATTCTTTTGGCTAGAATCAGTCCACAAAATTACCAAGGAAGCTGTGAAAGTTGTAATAGGGTTACCTTCAACCGGTCAAAAACCAGACAAGACAAAGAAGGTCTCAAATGACCTATTAACAAACCTAACTGGTGCAACATCCAACAAAAGGTCCTTGAGAGTCAATGATGTAACAGACATAAATGTGAGATTCATTAGCATGATTCTAGGTTACAAAATAACTCATGCAAATAGACTTAACTCAGTTTCTAGTTTATGCATAAAGAGTGCTTATGACATGGTTAAGGACAATGTGAAAATTGATGTATGTGAATGGTTAAAAGATGAGTTGATTGATAATTTAGGAAAAATCAAGAAGGATAAGAAAGGGACTTTTAGATTGGGTAAAATACTTGTATGCTTAATGCTACACATAACCAAACAGGTGCTTGGTATAGGCAACAAGAACCCTGGATTTGATATAATGGTAGGGAAACAATTATTAGACCTATTCAACAACATGGGCGAAAACAAGGAAAAGAACATCATTAAGTATTTTCAAGCACTAAAGGCTAGAATGAACAAAAGAATTAGACTGTCACAGAAAATTGTTAACAAATACAAGGATGATATATGCTTTGTGATTAAGAAGGATGAGATATGGATGGAAATAGTTATCCCAAGAACAATTTGGGTTACTGAGATGGGTTATGAGACCGATGATCACATCATTGAGACATATGCTAAAGCTCTTCTTGAAGCACCCAAGGAACCAAAGGAAGAAGTATTTGGTAGTGTTGAGACCATAAAAAGACAAATTCAATCTAAGAAGAGAGTAAAGAAGGTTGAAGCAACTGTGAGAAGAGGCTCAAGGCAGGCTAAGGCTATCAAAGAAGATGTACTGAAACAAATGACATCACTAAGGATGAGTTAGTAACATTACAACCTGAAACTCACCTATCACCGATAGATACTTCTTCAAAGAATGACATGCCAACAACATTCAAAAGAGTTGTAAGGAAAAGGAATCCTTCACCGGCATCCACACCCTCGCCTAGAAGAACTAGACAAAAACAACAGGCAGTGAGGTCTCTGGTCAAGAAGATAACCCCAAAGAAAAAGCTAACACCAAAGAAGAAGAGGATAAAACAAAACATTTCCCCTCTTGACAAATTGCTGAATGAAATCACAGAGGAAGGAAAAATCAAGAACATAGAGAAATTATATGATACACTATTAGCAAATAAGAAAGAGCAACTTGAAAACAATGTCATTTTACACCTGGACATCTATAAAAGGTTCTTAATGGAAGTGGTAGATGATCTACTAGATGAACTGTTCAAGAGATTGGAAGCAAGAAGACAAGCTGTTGTAGAGCTTGATAAAAAAATTAAAGTTGAAAAATTGCTTGTTGTTTACCCAGTAAACTCACCAAAGGAGATATATGACTTAATTACAGAAGCCAACCGGTCAGTATTCTCTACTGCACACTGACACATTGCACTAATGGTTGGAAGAGTAAACGAGGTAACAGAGAAAACCGAAAATGCATGGGATATATTCTTTGTTGAAAAGGAAAAATGGGAAGAGTATAAAAATCCTAAACCAATAAAGGTATATCAGAAAGATAAGGACAAGGGAAAAGGAAAGGTTGGTGGACCTCCTAGAATCAAAGTAAAAGATAACTTATCCCCACTACCTCTGATAAATCCACTGGTAAAAACAACTGAAGATCAACCAACAGATGAGAGTATGGATATAGAGGATACAAATCCTAATCCTGAAGTTTTATACATAGTTGATGTTGAAATTCAATAGGTCAACATTATGATAGACAAGGATACAACTGGTAAGACAGATATGGCTAGTGAGCCATGAGCAACTGACAATATTGATAACATTGAAGGAAAAATGGAAGATGATAGCACAAGGCAACATGAAGAGACTTAAACAAAGACTCCAATAGATCAATAGATAGAGAAACAAGCAGAGCAACAGGTTCTAGAACAGCAATAGGTTCATATGGAAATAGTGCCACCGACAATAGGAGACAAACAAAAACCCTTTCTTAAGGAATGGAAACACAAACTGACCTACCAGTGGTCACTACAAGCTTCGTTACTTCCTCCACCGATAGAATGTAGAATGTTGGTTCCTCCTCAACAGGTTACAAATCAACAAATGTAACTGAAGTTCTTTTGGACTCTATTAAGAGGATAATAGCTTGTAGTTCACATGGATACAAAGCTATATATTACACAATCCCAATTTTGAAGATGATAGCTCCAAACTGCAATATAGACAATAAGGATTCTTTAAGCCAACTTGACACCTTGTCTAAGTACATCACTGAGAACACAGTGATAGTTGAGCAAATAAAGGAAGAGGCATTAAAAGACAGGTTGGAAATTGAAAAGAAAAAATTCTTTGAAGATCAAATAAAGAAGTGTACTAGGGAATTTGACACACTTCTACCGAAACTATGCAACTCATTGAAGGAATTTAAAACTCTGTATAGAGACATTTGCAAGACAAACCTTCTAACAACTGACATAGATAAGAAAATGAGCAAGGTAAAGGATGAAATCAATAAACTTCCTGACAATTTTGTTAATTCATTTGATACATTATCAGTTTTTGAACAAAAGATAACAAGTTTTGAGGAAGAATTAGTTACGTTAGAAAGAGAAAAGGAGAGAATAATAATCAAGGCTAAGAATTTGAGACTAAGACTAAGTCCAAGATTGGACTATCTAGCATCCTTGCGGAAGGAAATATCTGAGGCATTAGTATAAGGACAAAAAACACCTATAGAGCATTTGCAGCAACTCACCGATACAGTTCAAAGAACAGAGGCAACAATAAAAGACAGTAAGAAGTTTATGGAAAGTATAAACTTAGTTTTAATGGATCTTTTTCAAATTGTAACCACCTAGTTACAAGGTTGAGACATAAAACTACAACTCTATTGACACATTGACAACCTTTGTCATTGATGCCAAAGGGGGAGTAGTAGTATGAGAAAATAATCAGCAAAAGACTTATCTACTCAGGGGGAGGTCATATATTTTTGGTACACATTTTTGTAAATATTTTTTTGGATTACAAGTTTTGGATACACTTTTGAAATTTTCTCATGAGTGTTGCCATCAATGCCAAAGGGGGAGATTGTTGGCATATGCACACTCCAATGAGACATTGTAGGTGATTGAAGGTTTTGTCATTGATGGTAACCTTACAATCCTATGGCACCAGCAAGGCATTACACCAGCACTAGCAAGATTAGACTCTACACCAACATTCAGACCATCGGCACCAATAGTGAAAGAAAGCATACTAACACAGAGGCCGACAGGATTTTTGTTATAATATATTTTTTTTATTATTGTAAAATCTTTGTAAGCCGACTTGGAAACATTGTAAAATGACTCATATATATAAGAGATCATTGTAGGACATTTGGATATGGATGACAGAATTTAATTAGGTGAAATAAGGTAGACCTATCATGCGAATTATAGGTTAACGGTTTATGTAAGAAGCGGAGTAGAAACTGGTACTGGATCTAGCATTATAGATGCTACCTTGAAGAAATGCACGACACTAGATTTATATAATCCATTTTGTAAGTCAGTGAGACTTCCCTTTTTGTAATTGAGCAGTGAGCTCTAGGCACTTGGCCTTCCTGCATGTGCAGGCCCCTCTTGTAGCAGTAATATTCTCTTATTGGCCAGTAAGTGAATATTGTGGGTCACATATCCCACCAAGGTTTTTCCCACACCGTGTTTCCTCATTAAAATATTGTGTTATGGTGTGTTTTTCATGTGGTTGTTTTTATCTCTATTTATTGCATTATTTCTTGCTTACCGGTACACTATTATAATATGTTCTACATGTTTTAAGTTAAGAAATTCAATCCACCAGTTAGATATTGATTCACCCCCACCTCTCAGTATCTGTGGGAATCCTAATAGTGTCCAACAATTAGTATCAAAGCCTAGGTTCTTGGTTAAGCAATTTTTCTCCAGTTTGGATAGATTCTCTTATTAGGACAGAATGGTTAAGTTTGATTCAATCATATCTCCTGTGTTTGATGCATCAAATTACTCTATTTGGAGTTGTAGAGTGGAAGTCTACCTACCCTCCCTAGGGTTTGATATATGGATGTCAATTATAAATGGGCTTCATAGTCATGTTAATAATCCCACCAGTGATGATGCAAAAAGAAGTAATTAAGGCCATAATCAGTGGACTATCTGGTGATGTTTCTTCATAGGTGGATAAGTGCAGATCTACAAAAGGTCTCTATGATAGATTAAAGAATATCTATTAAAATGATCCTACAATTGTAGGGTCAGTTTGTGAAAGAAACAAGAATGATTGTGAAAATGATAGAGGAAGATCTTTTAGTAGCTGCAACAGTTTTGGTGATGAGGAAACTCATCTCTTTATGGCCCAAGAAATAGAAAGTGAGATGCACACATCTCAAAGTAATATTGCAGTTGAATCACACTGACAAGATCTATTTGGAAAAGAAAAAGAAGATGAAGTAGATCTTGAAGGAGAACTTGTAAATGAACTTAAGGAACATAACAGAGTAAGAAAAGAATACAAGTTGTTCAAGAATGCTGCTATAGTGGAACAAGTCTGGTTGGTCAATAGTCTTCAAGAGTTAGAATTAGCTATTGCTAATTTGAGAACACAAGTAGATGATTTTAAGAAGATGAATGTGGAACCCGAATGAGACTTGGATATCAAGATATGGAGATGCAAATATTTAGCATCAAAACTAGAGGCCAAGGACAAGGAATGTTAGAGGCTAAGTGATGAGGTGTATAATCTCAGGGAAGACCTTAAGAAATGTCAAGATGAGCTCAATGTAAGTATCAGGTATAATGGTGGCACTAAGGCCTTGGACAAAATGTTGAATCAACAAAGACACTCCAAGGATATTGGAGGATTAGGACTTGCCACCAATGAATGCTCGATAAGAAAGGAGACCTATTAGAAAGATTCTCAATTTGTCTCCTCAAATGAAAATGGCAAGCGTCAGACCTTCATAGTAAAAAATGCTCCAAGGAAGAAGGTTGACCTAACTACAACTAGTGAATACATGAGAAGAAGGAGACAGGTGTTGCAAGGATGAACCTTGCTAATCCAAAAAAAAAGGAAAAATGAGAGAAGAAGGCCTCACCTTTATCAAGAACAAGATAAGACCTTCTAGAAGACCCCTCACTAGTAAGAGAAAAATAAATGTTGCTGCTACTAAGGCAAGACAAGTTTGGTAAAATAAGGGATTAGATGGAAGAGCTGCAGTGTGTGGACAATCCAAGATCCATCCTCAGAGAAGAAAAAATGGAGATATTAAACTAGTAAGATCTCCTCATGCATGGTAGAATAAATTTGTAACTCATGTGCCATCCTTTACCGGTTATTGCTTCTCTTGCAAAGAGTATGGTCATAAGGAAGATGAATATATAAAGAGGTGTGTAAATAATAATGTAGTCTATCCAAGAAGTAGTACATATGGGCATAGTATACCAAGATGTCGAAACATGCATAGATATGTTCCTATGCATAATAAGAAGATTTCATTTGATGGAATAATAAATGTAAACTATGTATGTTATAACAATAGTGGATTTGGTCATAAAATTCATGAATGCAGGAATAGGAAAGTTCAAACACATGACAACCAGTATGAAAACTATGTTCAACATGGAAATAGATATAGAGCAAATGAAGGTCAGAGACCTGCATGGAAACTGTAAAGCGAAAAATCGCGATCGAACCCTAGTTGTTCTCCCCTCTTCCAACTCCGAGGAGAGAGAAGGGAGGTTTGCTAGGATTCGATGGTTTTCACTTAGGGGAGAGACTTTACATTCAAAAGAGGGGTTGAAACTCATAAGATCCAATCCCACACAATGTAAGATTGGATGCTAAATGAATTTCAAGGGTTAGGAAAGCAAGGCTACCCTCTTTTGTAAAGAATGTTGTTAAGGAAATTAAGCTAAGAATACATAGAAAGTCATAAAGATTCGCTTATAAACTGAGTTCGGGTTATAGGATGAAGCTGCGGACCTGGAATTAGCAGTAGAATGTCGATACGGTGCTGTCCTACAAATTTGAGCAAAAGTTGTCAGGACAATGGCGCCCGGCGCCACGGTCCTCCGAAAAATCCGCGAAACGAAGGGGGATCTGTTCGTCTCTGCACAAGGATTCCAGATCTTCAATTTCAGCCGCGTACCTGCAACCTACACATAGAAAAGCGAAGATGATTGGGGGGTTAGGGATTAGGGGTTTGCCTTTAGGTCAAACCCCGGTTTTGGAATTAACCAAGAAATGAGCAAGAGCTGTAAATGTAAATGACTGTAAAACAAGTACTAATACCTTGTTCTAAGGATGTTTGTATCCTTATGTGCGAAGGTATAGATGTTGTATGTTGTATGTTGTAGCATGTAGTATGTGATCTCCTCTTCAATGGTTGAATCCTTGACTTGAATGCAACACTTAGCCTTGAATGGAGACTTGAAATGATCAATTGCTTGAAGGAATGCTTGAATGCTTGAATGCTTGAATGTTTGAGTATAGTTTCCACACTTTTTCCCTCATGTATCTCTTCTCTACAAATGAGAGAGAAAAATGTAGTTTATATACTTGTCATTTAGGGCTGATAGACTGATTTTCCCGACCTTAGGGTGACCAGGAAATGTAATTTCCAAATTGCAAACAAAAAGACCCGAGCCCCTTAGGAGACCGGGCCCAAAATAGGACCCAGAGACCAGGGCGCTGGGCGCCCTGGTCCTGAAGGACCAGGGTGCTGGGCGCTCTGGTCCCACCTCCCGGGACAGCAGGGTGCAAGGAGGTTCAGGCCAGGGTGCTTGAAAAATGCAGTTTTTAGTGTCGCGAGCAAGTTTCAGGGTCTCCATTCAGGTTGCGTGTTGCATCGCCATCGTGAAGACCAAAATGCAGTCGAAATTGCAAGTGTCACAATTTTAGGATGCTACATTTAGCCCCCACTTTAGCGGGAGTATGTATGCTCATACTTCCGATAAAGTACAAGGAAACAACATTGAAAGACTTTCACCACGTCAAGGAGGCAAGATACACCAAGCCCCCAGTAGACTAAGGATCTTATGACTTCGATTGACAAAGTAAAAGGGAAGATCACGAGGGAGAACCATGACTGTCAATAGTAAGATTCCCTCACTATGAGTCATGCAAGAAAGATATCAAAAATTTTCAAGGCAAGGTTAAATTTACCAAGAAATTTTCAAGTATCTTGAAAAGATATGAATGGGATGTATGTCCCCCTATGTTAAAGTGATCGCACACGCCTCACCGGGGGTGATTGTTTTAACGTAGTGATACACATAAGAAATGAGAAAGGAGCACGTTATCACAAGGATTTAGCCCCCAAGTGTGAGATAAACCCAAGGATAATAGACACAAAACATAAAGCACGAGGTGACTTCACTTTCCTCGGGGTCAGTATGCTGTATGATAATTCATGTATATATATCATATGTATGTATGCATAATTGTTCTTCATTCCCCAATCAAGGAAGGTCACCTAGAAGAAGGGAACACATGTGTCTTTTGAGTCAACATGAGAGAGACCGAGAGATCTCAATGCTTTGCATCGTCCTCAAGTAGACAACACCAAGGACAACAAATAGAAAAATGAGAATAACATATAGAAGAAGTAACAAAAGAGAGGGGGAGAGAATCTGCTATGCTAATGTAACTAGTCTAGCACGTCATCTACCCCCCGATCTTGCTGATCAATGTTTCGGGAAGGCAGGGAACACGCTAGAGGAGGAACATCCAACACAGCAGATGGAGCTATCACAAGATCCAAACAAGGGCTATGTTCATGTTCCGAGCCACATTGTTCTTGTCTAGGAGCTAGGATAAGTGCTTTAGAAAATTCATTAGATAAATGGTTATCAACATCAACAAGTTCATATTCACTATCAGAAGCAAGAGGAGTAACATTTTCATCTATATCGTCATCAAGATTTATAAAAATAGGATCTTTAACTCGCACAGGATCAAGATCATCATGCATCTTATGTTTAGGAGATTTAGGCTCAATGTCCGGCTGAGGAGAAAATGGAATAATGCTTGTTGAAGGTGTTTTTAGAGATTGCAAAGTTTGAGAAGCAGTTGCCTGAGCTCTAAGACGACGCTTTCGTCAGCATTCACATGCAGAACGATTTCGTCTAGTCTTAGTAGGAAGTGGAGAAGATTGAGGAGGAGGAATGTTCTCATCCTTAGCACTTGGGTGTTTAGGTTGTGGTCTCTTAGGCTGGATAATAGGAGAAGAAGAAGGTCTCTTCTCTGTATAAAAAGGAGGAGGAACTGCTCCATATAAGGGAAGAATATTTGGTTTAGGGAGAAGACCACGTCCATCATGATGAGGAGGTATAGGTCTACTCTTAGGAAGTTTATTAGGCATAGACATAGTCACATCCATAGGGATGGGTTGGGAATCTTCTTGAGGAAAGACATTAGTTTTATCTTTCAAAGGAAGAACTTCCTTCTCAAGAATGATAGGAATGTCAAGTTTAGGTGTTCTAGGTTCACTTAGAGATAAGATCATATCTGTTTTCCACTTTTGATAAGATTTGAAAAGATGATCACTTCGCGGAGGAAGAGATTGGAATTGTTTAGGCCAAAAGTAGTCTATAGGAACACTAGAAGTTTTTTCAGCTGGTTTAAAGAGACTATGATTGACAGTAACGACTTCACCATTATGGGGAAATTTCAAACACTTATGAATAGGAGAAGCAATAGCTTTCATGGAAGATAGCCAAGGATAGCCAAGCTTCACACGAAATTGTTCGGAAGATGGAATAATAGCGAAGTTCACATCAAGGGATTTGTTATGGACCCCAATAGGCAATGTAATAGAACCAATTGTGGGAGAAGAAAATGCATCAAATAATTTCACAATCACATCTGTTTTGTCATAGATCACTTGATTCAATTGCAAAGTAAAAAGAAATTCTTCAGTAATAACATTAACCATGCACGAAGGATCAATAAGCACTCCACGGAAAGGTGTATTCTTGACTTTTGCAACTATGTATAAAGGACCATCAGGTGCCCTAATGGTTTCACTGGAATCAAATGTGATGGAAGATTCTTTAGGGATTTCTTGCTGCTCTACAAAGTTAATCACATTCGGATTTATAGACACAAGACCATCAAATGAAAGAGAGGAATCATTAGCCTCAATCGCATTAGAGGTATGAGAAGGCAATGGATCAGTGAAAATCTGAAGATTTTGGTTAGGAGGAGCTACAGATGTGTTGCCTTTATCATTCACTCCAGAAACAGAAATAGTATTATTATCAATCAAATCCTGAATTTTACCCTTTAAAGAAAAACATTTTTCAGTATCATGACCAGGCTGACGATGAAATTGACAAAAGGCTTTGTTATCAAAATAAGGTGAAGTAATCTTTGCAGGATCAATTTGTCTTATAGGAGGAAGAGTAAGCACATTTTGTTCCAATAACTTATTCATAATACTATGCAATGATTCATTCAAAGGAGTATACTTTCTTTCTTTCTTGAAAAATTTAGAAATAGGAGGCACACCTGATGCTGCATTCACATTGTTGTTGGTGATGTTTTCATTGAATTTGATGGAATATCTGTTCGGTTTAAACTTCCCAAATGGTTGTTGACTGCTATCACCCTTATCACTCGGAGCCATAGGATGTGATTGTTCCATTTGACTCACAGTCAGTTGATAATTGTGAAGAGTTGCACACAACTGTTGGAAAGAAGTAAACTCAGAAAACAGAAGTTTGTCTCGAATATCTTTTTGTAAATTAGAAATAAAGATTCTTTGAATATCATTGTCAGGCACTGGAAAAGAAATTTGAGCATACAAATGCTTATATCGACCAATGAAATCAGTCACTTTTTCTTTAACACCTTGTTTACAATGCATTAAATCAATCAAAGTAACTTTAGGACTTATATTGTTTTGAAATTGTTGAATGAAAGCATTTGCAAGTTGTTCGAAAGAAGTAATAGAATAAGAAGGCAACGAGCAATACCATTGTAGGGCTTTGTCTCTTAATGTTCTAGTAAACAGTTTTGCAAGCAACCTTTGGTCATAAGAAAAATCAGTACAAATTGTTTGAAAAGTCTTAACATGTGTTAGAGGATCTCCTTTACCATTATAAAGCTCCAAATGCGGGATTTCAACATGTTTAGGAGGGATAGCTCGAACAATGTCAAGAGAAAGTGGGCTCGCAACATCAAATGTGGGCACACTGAACTTAGATTGATTCATAGAGGCAATTTGTTGCTGTAAAGAAGAGACAGTTTGTGCTAGATTGTTAATGGTCGCTTCAGTTGAAGAATTCATATTGGATGTGTTAGATTGAGATGGAGGTGTTATGTTATTGAAAGAAGGTAAAGAGTAAGGTGGTGGGACTCTATGATAATTAGTCATAGGAGATGATTGGACAAGACGAACACTACAAGGAGGAATGGAATGGTTAAATGAATTGCCCCCTTGCGTCATGTTCATTTGTGAAGATGTAATAGGAACACTCATTAGAGGAATGAATGAAGAAGTCGGATTGAATGAAGGAAGAGGGTTAATTGAAGAAGAAGGGTTGCCCCCATGACTGGTGATCATAGGAGGAATGTCTTGTGTTGAAGTAGTCATTATGTTTGATGTAAAAGTAGGTATACTAGCAATAGGAGTTGTCAAAGGAATAGAATGATTGTCTTGGGTAGGAGGTTGTGTATAACCTAAGGTTTCGGCACAACTCTTCATAGGCATCATATTTGAATCCACAATTTGTGCAATACCACGCAAAATATCAATTCCATTCTTATCACTTTGAAGCATACGTTTTAGACCCTCAATTAAAGGAAGAGCTTGACTATTAGGGTATTCTTGAGACATCCATTGTCGAAAATCGTCAAATTGGTTATCCAATTTCGAAAGTTGTTCTTCAGAAACCTCATGGAGAGCTTCTTCATCATTAGGAGGATTAGAGGAATTACCCATGTCCTCGTTAAAAAGGCTATTCAAATTAGGTTCCATCTCCTCAGTAGTTAAACCTTGGAAAGACTTAATTCTATGGCTTCGTCTAACGGGAATAGTGTAAGTAGGGCTTATTGTTGTAAAACTCATGCACTAGAAAGAGAGAGAAGATTTTGAATTTAGAGGTAGCAATTTTCAGTAAAATCAGCCAATCTTCTGGATTTAAGCTGTTAAATGGAATCACAACAGTCTCCCGAAATTTCAGAAAAAATGTCTGGGACCGTGGTGCCCGGAGTGCAACACGGTCCTTGCAACTTTTTTCAAAATTTGCAGGGATGAAAGGTATGATGATTTTAGAGCTAATCTGAAAAAATTGAGTGATTTTACGATCTGTAGATAGGCCAAATTAAAGTTGCAATCTCAAAATTGAACCCTATCAAGATTGTCAAAAAATGCAAAATTTGAATTTTGAAAAAGAGAGGGAAACTGAAATTTTGAATTTTATGATTTTAGAAGGAATGTCAAGAGCAATGCAAATTTTGAAATTTGAAAATTGACTCAATTTCACGCAAAATTCAATTTTGAAAGCGGAAATCGAAGTTGTTGTAATTAAACATTTAATTTCAAAAGTCACAAAATGCAAGAATTTGAATAAAGCACTGAAATTTCGAATGAATGCAAACACAATTTTCAGATTTATGATAATAAAAATGCAATTTTGACACAAAATTTTAATTTCAATGATTTTTGAATGATTAGAAGCCTTAGACCAAGCAATCGCAAGACCAACTTTGACTGTAATTTTGAAAGTGTTATAATTGACAAAATCAGCCAAAATTCTGGATTTTAGCAGGAAAATACAGCAAGATCTCGCTCCCGAAATTTTGGAAAAAATGTCGGGGACGATGGCGCTCGGAGTGCAACACGGTCCTCGCAACTTTTTTCCAAATTTTTAGGGATGAAGGATATTGTGATTTTATTGCAGAATCCAAAGTTACAGCTGATTTGGAGATGTTTTGATTGGTCAAATTGTCAGACAAAGGTTGAATTAAGAGGGTTTCAAAAATTAGGGTTTTGACATTTAACCACTTAATTTTCAGAATTAAAGCACAAATATGAATTGAAAATTTGTAATAGAAGGGTAGATCTGAAATAGGCATTAACATTTAGACATTTCGCAAGTTCAATTACTAAAAAGAAAATTTAGGGTTTTTATGCAATCACCTCTAAAATTTTGCAAAAGATCAAACATGGAAATGTAATCAATTTTTTCAAATCTAAGCATGAAAAATCAGAAAGGATGTTCACGTCAGGTTCACCAAAATGTAAAGCGGAAAATCGCGATCGAACCCTAGTTGTTCTCCCCTCTTCCAACTCCGAGGAGAGAGAAGGGAGGTTTGCTAGGATTCGATGGTTTTCACTTAGGGGAGAGACTTTACATTCAAAAGAGGGGTTGAAACTCATAAGATCCAATCCCACACAATGTAAGATTGGATGCTAAATGAATTTCAAGGGTTAGGAAAGCAAGGCTACCCTCTTTTGTAAAGAATGTTGTTAAGGAAATTAAGCTAAGAATACATAGAAAGTCATAAAGATTCGCTTATAAACTGAGTTCGGGTTATAGGATGAAGCTACGGACCTAGAATTAGCAGTAGAATGTCGATACGGCGCTGTCCTGCAAATTTGAGCAAAAGTTGTTGGGACGATGGTGCCCGGCGCCACGGTCCTCCGAAAAATCCACGAAACGAAGGGGGATCTGTTCGTCTCTGCACAAGGATTCCAGATCTTTAATTTCAGCCGCGTACCTGCAGCCTACACACAGAAAAGCGAAGATGATTGGGGGGTTAGGGATTAGGGGTTTTCCTTTAGGTCAAACCCCGGTTTTGGAATTAACCAAGAAATGAGCAAGAGCTGTAAATGTAAATGACTGTAAAACAAGTACTAATACCTTGTTCTAAGGATGTTTGTATCCTTATGTGCGAAGGTATAGATGTTGTATGTTGTATGTTGTAGCATGTAGTATGTGATCTCCTCTTCAATGGTTGAATCCTTGACTTGAATGCAACACTTAGCCTTGAATGGAGACTTGAAATGATCAATTGCTTGAAGGAATGCTTGAATGCTTGAATGCTTGAATGTTTGAGTATAGTTTCCACGCTTTTTCCCTCATGTATCTCTTCTCTACAAATGAGAGAGAAAAATGTAGTTTATATACTTGTCATTTAGGGCTGATAGACTGATTTTCCCGACCTTAGGCCGACCAGGAAATGTAATTTCCAAATTGCAAACAAAAAGACCCGAGCCCCTTAGGAGACTAGGCCCAAAATAGGACCCAAGGACCAGGGCACTGGGTGCCCTGATCCTGAAGGACCAGGGCGCTGGGCGCTTTGGTCCCACCTCCCGGGACAGCAGGGTGCAAGGAGGTTCAGGCCAGGGTGCTTGAAAAATGCAGTTTTCAGTGTCGCGAGCAAGTTTCAAGGTCTCCATTCAGGTTGCGTGTTGCGTCGCCATCGTGAAGACCGAAATGCAGTCGAAATTGCAAGTGTCGCAATTTTAGGACGCTACAAAAACAAAGGAGAAATGTCCCTGCAAGATCAAGAGATCCACCGGTCCTAGTAATGTTGGCATTCTGCACTCTTATGAGAATAGTTGATGTTGTCATTGATGACAACCAACTGGAAATCATTTGGTTAGACATCAGCCACATCTACAAGTGATTTCAGACCTACAATGTTACAGAGGTACTTTTGGATTCAATCAAGAAGATAATGGATTGCAATGGATTGGCCTACAAGGAAATTGACAATACTTTACCTATTCTTAAGATGATTGCACCTACATTTCAGACAAATCATATTAAGGATTCTTTAGGTAAATTGGACACATTGTCCAAAATTATTACTAATAATGTAATAACTATTGACAAGGTGAATGAGGACACAATTAAGGAGAGAGTTGAAAAAGAGAAAAACAAATTCTTTGAGGATACTATAAAGAAGTGTATAGATCATATAAACACATTATTACTGGTACTTAACTCTACAATTTTGGAGTACAAGGAGCTATTTAGGGAAACATCCAAACCTCACCTTCTGAAAGAGGACATAGATAAGGAGATCACTAAAACACACAAAGAAACTAATGACATAGCTGATAATATAATTGGTTCATCTGGACACATATCAGTTTTTGAGCAGGAAATGGTAGTTTTTAAGAAGTTAGAAAAACTTGAGGAAGAGAAGGCAAGGATAAAGTCAAATGCTTGGGATCTTAAAACTAAACTTGGTCCTAAGCTGGACAATCTTATCTCTCAAAGAATTGAAATATCTAAGGCATTAGTTCAAGGAGAGCGATCACTGGAAGAACACATGCATTATCTCATCAGCATGATCCAACAAACTAAGGAAACTTTGAATGATAGCAAAAGGTTTATACAGATTTAAAATTTAGTTTTAGTAGATATCTTTCAGATTGTAACCAACCGGTTACAGACTTTGAGGTGAAATTTTTGCACTCGTTTGATTATATTTGTCAACCTTTGTCATTGATCTCAAAGGGGGAGTAGTGGAGAGAAAAATAATTATACAAAGGAGATCACATGCTTAGGGGGAGCACATCTTTTTGGAATCTTTTTGGACTTCAGTTTTTGGATTTTTCTCATGAGTGTTTCCATCAATGCCAAAGGGAGAGATTGTTGGAATTCTACACTCTTATGAGAATAGTTTATGTTGTCATTGATGGCAACCAACTGGAAATCATCTAGTGACCAACTAGCAGATACCGACATCGACATTAGACTTCTACATACACTGGTTGGCACTTCACCAACATCACCAATAATGCATACTGACACTCAAGCCGACATGGAATAAGATTTTGTTTATTGTTTTGTAATGTAATTATCTTTTATAAAATCCGACATGGTACATTGTAAAAGACTCATTTATATATGAGATCTTTTAGCTCATTTTTAGAAAGGTAGATAAAATGATCTTTTAACCAAAGGATTTGCCTACCTTTCGGGGCACGCCAGACTTTTGCTACTTCATGAAAGATAAGTATCTAGAAACTTTACTTCGTAAATCAACATGGACCGTTGGATCTTGAGCAAGATGCTCAATCTTTAGCTTCCTTAACTCACCTGTGCCAGTCCACCATCCCTTCGCTGCTTCGTGGAGGATAAATCTCATGCATCTTTGGGTTGTGAAACAATGCATCCCATTGGATCTTCTGGGAGATGATCATCCATTAGCCTTTCTTGTGACCACTTTACCCAAGCCTGCCACCTTTTCGCCATTTCATGAAGGGTGAGTTGTGCACATCTCCTCTTCATGAATCAACATGCACCATCAGATTAACTATAACCTGAATGATCTTTAGGAAACCCCACAAGGAAATAAAACTTAGGGGAAGGCATGAAAATAAAACATATTTAAGGACTTGCCTAGGATAAATGTAAAAGGGGGAACCTCTTTTAGGGTGGAGTGACCCTTCCACTTTAGTGGAAAAAGAAACATGGAAATAGAATGCGTAGACTTCAGATAGAAAAGGGTAAATTGTAGAACCTTAAACCCTGAGACCAAAACCCTCAGAGGAAAAAAATGAAGTACAAAGCACAATTTTTTTACAGATTAATGGATTAGAGACAAAAATCACCCAATAGTCAAAATAGTGATAACAACGGCTCTAATTGGGGATGGTTGATTGCAAGATCAACATAAGAACATAGAAAACTCTAGAGAATGGACCAAAAACAAGCCCAAAAGAAACCAATAGAAACAAACCTAATTATATACAGACTAAAACCCTATTGTGAATGGACTTGGGAGAAGTAATGGTTCAGGAATCATCCATACATTGGGAATTCTTGTACCTCACCATTCATTGTCTGCAACAAATATGAATCTTTTCCATTATGATCACAAACAATAGAAGGACCTATCCATAGTGACTCAATTTTTTTGTGTTTTTCTTTATCTTGCCCTCTTCCATTCCATTCAGGAATCATGTCACCAATTTTAAACTTCCTTAATGTGGTTCTTTTGTCAAATAGATATTTGGATTGTAATTGAATCTTATTTCTCATATGGGCAAAAGTCCTAATTTCTTCCACTTCTACCATTTGAATCATTTTGTCTTCCATGGGTTCTGACAACTCCATTTCCTCAGCTTGTAGGAACTTGTATACAGGAAGAAGGTTATTGACTGGCACCCTAGATTGTGTGCCATAAACCAATTCAAATGGTGATACACCAATTTCTTTCTTAACAGTAATCCTATCTGCCCATAAAGCCAATTTTAATTTCTGATCCCAAGACCTTTTGTTTTCTTCAACGATTTTCTTGATAATATTCAAAAGGCTTTTGTTTCTTGATTCTGCTTGTCCATTAGCTTATGGATGGTATGGTTAATAATAAGATGTGATTATTCCATGATTGGTACAAAATTTAGTGAACTCTTCTGATCTGAAACTCATGGCATTATCCATTATCAGTTTCACAAGAGCACCAAATCTTGTTATAATATTATCCATCAAAAATTCAATGACAACATTAGTAGTGGCTCTTTTAGTAGGTATAGCTTCAATCAACTTAGTGAAGTAATCAGTGGCCACTATGATCCATCTGTGACCTATTTCTGACTTCTCAATTATTTCCCCTATAAAATCAATCCCCCATTGGACAAAAGGGGCTTCCACTATAACTAGGTTGAGAGGCAAAGCTCCTTCATACTTTAATTTGGAAGAAAATTTTTGGCATGGGTCACACCTCCGAACATGCTCATGGGCATTTTTGAAAAAAGTAGGCCAATAGTATCCAACCTAGACTATCTTTCTAGATGTGGTCTTAGCAGACTAGTGGCCTCCACATACTCCATCATGCATTTCAATTAGCATCCTTTTAGCTTGAGATTTGTCTAAGCACATCAACAATGCCCCATCTCTATTTCACCAATATAGATCATCCTGAGTAAGGACATACTTTTGAGACTTTAGTCTCAAGGACCTTCTCTAGTTGGGAGTCATTCCCTCCAAGTATGTTGCATCCCTAAAAAAATGTACTATCTCTGAATACCAGGGTTGTGTCTCAATACTTGTGACAAGGATATTCTCAGTTTCAACATTGTTAACTTCTACATCAAGGAGATTTGATTCAGCCATTAACTTAGCAAGACCTAACCCTCTTACCAATTTAGTAATCTTAATTTCTAAGTCAAACTCTTGAATCCTAGTTATCCATGTGCACCTTTTGCCAGTGACCTTGGACTAAGATAAGATGTCCTTGACAGCCACATGTGGGACATAAGAAACTACTTGTGCATTCACAAGATATGGCCTAAATGCTTTTATAGCTTTAACCAAAGTATATTATTGTTTCTCCATGATTTCATATTTCAACTTTGTAGCTTGTAGAGATTTACTATAAAAATCAATAGGGTGTTCATATGCTTCAGCATCCTTTTGAAGAAGGAGTGCAGCCACTGTATGATAAGAAGCAAAAGTAAACAGAGAAAAGGGCTTACTGTAATCAGGAGACTTGAGCATTGGTGCCTCCTGAATAGCCTTTTTAATTAGACCAAAAGCCTTTGTAGCTTCTTCATTCCAATAAAACTTTGTATCTTACTTGAGAAATCTAACAATAGGCTTGACTATTTCAGCAAAGTTGGCAATGAACCTTCTAACAAAATTCACCTTACCCAAGAAAGACTGGATACCTTTGACACTCTTTGGCTCAAGTACATTGTTTATGGCTTCAATCCTCTCAGGGTCTATCCTAACCCCTTCCTTGGAGACAATGTGCCTAAGCAGCATCCCTTTAGTAACAACAAAATGACATTTTTTTTAATGTAAAGAGACGCCAAACTCCAGGGCTTTGTTGAAAACCTTTTCCAAATAATTGCAGTGATCATCTACCCTTTTAGAGAAACATGTTAAATCATCCCGGTACACAACCATTATAATATTGATAAATTCCTTAAATGCCACATCCATCGCTCTCTGAAAGGTAGCTCCAACATTTTTAAAACCAAATGGCATCCATACATATACATAGATCCCCCAAGGGGTAGTAAAAGTAGTCTTGAACTGTTTGGACTCTTTCACTAATACCTGATTGTATCCTAAAAAGCCATCCATCATAGACAAAAAGTCACAACTAGTTACTCTTTGCAACATTGCCTCCATATTGGGAGAAGAATAGTTGTCTTTCAGGGAAGCAACATTCGAATTCCTAAAATCAACACATAGCCTTATATCCCCATTCTTTTTTCTAACTGGGACTAAGTTAGACACCCATGATGAATGTCTTATAGGCTTTATGATCCCCCCTTCCTTCAACTTAGTTAACTCTTGTTGTATTTTTGTTTCCGAAAGGGGGTTGATAGGTCTTTGCTTCTACCAAAAAGGCTTAGCATCTAGATGCAAAGGGACTTCATGTTGAGAAAGATCTTACCTATATGCCTTCAGGTTTTCATAAAACCAAGAAAAACATGTTTATACCTTTTCAATAAATTAATAAGGTCATCTTTAATATGAGGAGACAAGTTCTTTCCAATGTAGACCAAATTAGGGGATGATTCTGTCCCTAAATTCATGTCCTCCAACTCTTCTAATTTGGTGGTTGACTGTTGATGTAAATTGCTATCACTATGAATGAACATACCTTCCAATTCTACCAATCCTGTGGGGATTTCATTAGTTTCTAACTAGACCATGTCATTACCAAACACTATTTATCTATTTTCAACCACTTCTACTAATGCATTGCAATCAATTTTCTGTCCATCATAGTCATCAATGCACTATATGAATTTAAGAATATCTTCATCATCCACAAATACTTTCCAGTTATATATGTTATCATGAATAGTAGGCCTAGATTTTATCTCAACTATAGATACATCGGTTAGTGTTACAACATCATTTTTTAATGCAACATTAGCTAAGAAATCAACCATGATATTCTTTAATCTTGCTATCCAGTTGATAGAGAATGCACAAAAATATTCAATCACATCCCAAACAACATGTTTATATCTTTTCAAGCGATCATTTTTAGATGCATACTTAGTTCTAACCTAAGAAACAACCAATTCTGAATCCCCTAATACTCTTAACAACTAAATCCCATGCTTCTTTGAAACTTCAAGCCCCAATAACAAGGCTTGATATTCAACAGTGTTATTTGTACACTAGAAGGCTAACAGAAAAGAGCATTTGAAACTTATACCTGATGGGGACACAATAAAAACTCCTTCTCTAGATCCCTCTTTAGAGAAAGCTCTATCAAAGTACATTTACCACAAACCATGTTGTTGAGATTCCAGTTCAGTCACAATAGAATCAATATTTTTTAATTGAGGTAAAATTGGTTGCATTTTGAAATTGTCAAGATCTACATCAATCATACAGTTTAACATACTAGGGTCTATCTTCTCAATTACCCTAGGGGCATGTGGTTCTCTATGCAAATTAACCTGGCTTCCATTTATTGGGATTGTAGTATATCAAATATCTAACTGAACATTTCCCCCCAATAGTATAGCCCACTGTCTGGCTAATAACATGCCATAATGAGGTTTTGTATTAGTTACTATGACATCCATCTTATATGTTGCTTCAGGAAATACTTCTATCTTTACCTCCACATCTTTCATTATACCTATCACAGGTACCTCTCTATTATCCATAGCATAACACTTCCCATAAATAATGTTTACTGATAATCCCAATTCTTTCATGACACCATATGGCATCACATTTGTAGTAGCGCGAGAGTCTATCATATAATTCTTAATTAATCTATTATTCACTAACAAAGTCACATAGAAAGGATCAACCTGTGAACATTCTTGGGTAATAGTTGTTCCAACATATATCTCTAGACTCTACAATTCATGATCCTTTTCATCCTTCATGGTAGTTGTAGGCAAAGTTGCACCATTATCAGATATTTTAGAAAATAAAGACAAACCAGCTTCTCTATGTTCCTTTATTTTTAGTAGTTCTACCAATGGGACTGTAACCTTAATTTGGGTTAGAGCCTGACTCATATCAAAAGTGGAACTGTTAATTAACTTAGTATTAACTTTGGGTTTTTTGGCTTTAGGCTGACTTGCCTTCTTAGGTGTCGTAGTCCCTTGTGAATCACCAGTAGTGTTATTATCTATCCTCTTGACTGCATCTTTGGCTTGGTCACCTTTTGCATGACCATCTGGAGGCAAGGTACCATTACTTGTTGTCCCCTTTTGAGATACTTCTTTCATAAACAAGGAGCCAGGTTCACCCTAATCTCCATCCCTTTTACTACTTCTCAGATTGTGGTTGTGCTTGGCCTTGGCAGCCTTAGTAAGATTTTTGACCTCTTCATCACTGGGTCTTCTGAGATGAACTTTGTCATACTCAATAGTTACCACATTTTAAGTGGGATTCCAGTCAAGCTTCAACTTCCCTTGATAAAATTTATTGTAATTTAGCATATCACACTCAGTAGATTCACTTTGTGAGGACTCATTATCACTTTCAATAACAGTCTGAAACATTTTAATATCAGGCTCACCCTCCTTTCTCATGGATTCTTCAAGCTCTTGAGCTACAACAAACTGGTGAGGGGAATGTGGTCAATCACAGGCCATGCACTAAGAAGTGTTCTCCATATTGTATACATTTCCTCGTTTCAAAGGATCTGGGGTGTCTTGGCTTTGAGTTTTTTTAAACTTATCATTCTGAGGTTTGTCATCCTTCCAAGTAGTGTTGTAAGGCATATCATGTAATCTAGGAGGCCTATCTTGCCAATTGTAATGAGGCTTATCATTTTTACTTACCTTGGTTGTAAGATCTTTACTAGCAGTCATCAACTTTTCTATTTTGTCTTCTTCCTTAGCCACTTTATTAGGCTATTGTTTTGATTCTTTCCACAACCTTCCATCATTCCTCCTTCCCACCTTTCCAGATGATTTCCTATTACTTGCCACATTGATGGCAATTCTAAAACCATCTCTGAGGATATGCGGGTTTTTATCCCTCAAAATGTAAGACATTTTAGAATCAAAAGTGTTAAAATAGGTGTTCAAACACATGTTATCATCTCGTCTCATCACTTGGTAAAGCCTATGCATTGCTTTCTAAAATCTTGCATTGAAATCTATGACAATTTTATTTTTAGACTATCTAATGTTGTTAAACTTGTTAAGCATAAAACTCACATTTGTTTTGTCACCATATTGTTCTTGGAAGCAATTTTGAACTCTTCCCAAGAAACAATGCTATTTACAGGTAGACCTTTGTACCAATCCCTTGCATCATCCACCAAGGATTGTACAAATAGTTTCATGATGACATCTTCATCCATAATCTCATAATCATTTATTATGTCACCAAAATATTTTAAATGTTCTTTTGCACTTATAGTATTATTGCCAGGAAACTTATGAAGCCTGTCCCTCAATTCACTAGGAACATGGTTAGGCTATCCCAGGATTCCATTAAAGAAGAGTTATCTATACAACTCCAGGTTAATGGGTCTTCTCGGGAATTGGTTCCTAGTAAGGTTATTACACATATTCATTCTCACATTCGGACCATGAGTTGGAGAGACTTGGTTGCTTTGGTTGGTAATAAGGACTTAATTAGCTAGAACGGTGCTCACAGGTAAGGTTGGCTGAATTTTAACTGGAGGGAGTCAGGCATGCTGAGGTAAAGGTTTACTTGGGTCTGTTGAAGGAAATACTATGGGAGGAGCTTTTCGATAATTAATTTTTCTTTTAATGTCTTGATTGGCTGCTTCTAATTCAAGCATTTCCAATTCCCTTTGCAAGTCTTCCTTCTCTTTCCTCATCATGTCTATCTTTCTCTCATGTGCAGACAACATATGAGAAATTTTTGTTGTAGTCTTAGACCCAAACCCATCTTCCATGAACTTATGTTTTCCTTTATCAACATTATTTCTAATAGGTTGTGTGTTACTAAGAACCTCCCTACTCAGTTGCACAACAGATTTGTCTGTAGGGTTGACTTTGGCAACTAAATTTTGTCTGATAACTGGACCTTCATCCTCACTCTTAGCTTTCTCTCGAGTGAACAGTTCAAGATTAGTAATCTGTCTTAGAAGCCTATCCCTCTCAATCAATTTAGCTTTCACTTCTATTTCTTTATTTGCTTCTTTCTGTACTCTTAGGGAAATCAAATGATGAACTATTCTATTGAGAACCTTAATTTCTTGGGATACCTTATCTTCATTGGGGAAGATCTCTTCAGAATTAGATATATTGACTTGATCTATATCAAATAGACTAATGTTTCCATCTACTGTTCTAGGTACAGAATCCATCTTGACATTTGAACTATTCCTATCCTTCCTAGATAAACTAGCATGAGAGATCCTCTCATTTAAAACTTGGATATCCTCATTATTACCAAACAAACTAGAATGGAAACCTAAAATATCTTACTCAGATTCACAGGAAGAAGAATTTGAATTTTCATATAGTGGTCTATCAGATGACTTACTCGTATGAATGCCCTTTTGTATCCATGCAACACTAGATGGCTCATGTGCAACAAATCTTTTCTGGCCTCTTCATGCCTACTTAAGTAATCCTTCTTGCAACATCTCATGAGGATGTTTCCTCATGAATGATCTGGTATTCCTTCCTCTCCGCATTGTACTTGTTTTCCTTAAAATTAATTATGCTTATTCAAGAGCATTGATTACTTTATATCAGATTCGCCACCCAAACAAATTATGGGAGAATAAGAAAACAAGCTTTGACAAATCACTTCCAGAGGATTATGTTGGGAGTATTTAAAACTGAGTCAAGTTTATAGGCCCATTTCAAAATTTTGCCCTACATTTCCAAATGATTAAAATAAGTCAGTTTGAATGGCCTAGTTAGCAAGGGGGTAAAATGGAGCCAGTTGATTTTCAGAGGGTAAGGCTCGGGATTCATGTCCCACACCTTTCATTTGGCCTATTCAGTGATGTGCAACTTTCAGAATTCAAATTGGATAAGTTTACGAGGTACCTATTTTGAGGGGTGAGCTGGAAGTGCATTTTAGGCACAAATGCAGATTTTATGGAGTAGCCTTCTTTGAGTGATTACATCTTTTGCCCTGTTGATCATCATGAAAAAATTCAAAATGGATTCAATTGTATGCATTAATGTGAGTCACCCTGCAAAATTTCAGGTCTTGACGAATCCATTTGCTCAGTTTTCCAAACCGAATCCGTTTGCAGTTTGTGTGTTTTGGCAAGTCCCTGTTTCGACAGCTAGTCGGAGCCCTGTTTTGCACAATTGTAAAACTTGCCTCAGTAAGCATCATGCCAAAGTGTTTCTTCCAGGTTGATGTCAATATAAATGGTGAGCTACGTTTCAAATTTCAAGTCCTTATGAATCTGTTTGCTCAGTTTTCAAAGCTCAATCTGTTTGTAGTTTGTGATGTTTGCACAAGTGTAAAAATGTTCCGGTGAGCGTCATGTCAGAATGTTTGTTCCGGGCTAATGTTGGTATAAATGGTGAGCTACATTTCAAATTTCAAGATTTTATCAATCCGTTTGATCGGTTTCCAAAAGGACTCATTTTGCCATCAAATTCAGTTATCCGCACTTCCAGTATTAGATCAGTTAATGTAGCCATTTTGGTGAGCGCACCGTTTGCATCCTGTCAGTCGGGTGATCGAAATAAGAATTCAAAGATTTAATATGTACTTAAAGGTACCTATGTTCCGAATTTGAGGACCCACGGAGGTCGTTTGATATTTTTGAGAAAGGCATCATGTGTTGCCAGAACATTGACTTTATCAGGTCCGCAGTGTCGACAAAGCCAGTTGGGCATTTTCGGAAATTATTATCTCTTCGCTCGGGACTCGTCTTGAGAAACCGTTTGGTAGATATCATCCTTGTATATCAAAGTACATGCCTGTCAAATGGCGAGCTCCAGAAAGGTGTTTTGACAGGTTTGAAAATTACGTCATCGCGATTAAATGCGAAAATTGTGGCGTAATTGCCTGAAGGATGTAAAATGCAATTTTATGATCCGAAAATGATGCCGATCATTCCCAGAGGTATGTTTGAGGTCTGTGAAGATATTCTAGAGGCCAATAGCTTGAAAACGAAAATTTTTTTTAGTCAGACCCACTTTGGTGCCCGACTTGGCTCATGGTTGTGCATTAATTTTATGGCGAAATATTTTTAGTTGGAGGAAGGAATGTTTGGTTTTATTAAGTCAAGTTTTTCTTATATTGCAATCAGTATATGAGAGGAAAGTAAATGGAATGTGTTTTGAAAAGTTCTGTTGAAACATTCAGCCAAATGTATTTTGGCAGCTGGAGCAGATCGCGAAATAGATTGGGGTGAGTGGTAAAAGAAAGTTGAGTGTTTTAAGAAGGTTCCAAGTGTATGCATTTGGCATGAAGCCAAATTTCCTTGGCATGGCATGGTCTTCCCTCTTTATATGGCATTACACCAAATTTTAACTCTCTAAGCAAGCTGTTCAAAGCATGGCAACATTCAAAATGCACATTCCCAAGTCAAAATGTCAGCGTGTGTGGTGTTTGGTGAGCAAGTTTTTCAAGAAACTCTTTGCTATTGTAAATGTCAAACATCCTCCCTTCACGTGGAATGGAATTTAAGGCTGTAGAAGCCTCCAAGCCAAGTGCAAACAATAGTCAAAGCCCCCACGTGTTGCAGCAAGAAGACTGTTAGAAGCTTCAGCAACCATAGTGAAATCTCTTCCTCATGCGTGGAATGAAGTGGAATGTGGGAAGTGATTAAAGTTTTTAGCAAACTCAAATAGCCATCTTCCCCCTTGCATGGATTTTCGGAGAGTAGCATTTGACCAAAGTAAAGGCAACAACAGAAATTTGTAACCCAGACTCCATCGTTTTTGCCAGTCTTCCCTGTGTAAAGAATTTTTGGAGGCCACATGAAACTTGCAGCAAGTGCAAATTGAAATTAGCTTCACGTGGCATGGTGGTAGGAGGCAGCATATAAAATTCAGAGAAAATGCATCTAACAGCAATGTTGAAAATTAACTTAATGTTTGGCTTGGCACATGGCTGATAAAAAAGGGGTTTAAATTGAAGTTTCAGCAAATGCAACAGCAGTGCATCCTCTCCTTTGTGTGGATGTAAATGGGCAAGAGGGAAGTCTGCTGAAACTTTCTTGGCAAATACAATAGTAAATGCCTCCCAGTTCACCCTGTGTAACATGACATGGGAAAAGGCATATAAAACTTTCAGCCAAATGCATTTACCAGCAGCAAAAACTTGAAGAAAATGCACTTGGCTGTTGTAAAGCCCACTCCCCACCATTCTTTGCTAGCATCCTCTCTGTGGCGGTGTAAAGAGGCGTCATAAACTTCCAAGCAATGCAAACGAATCTGGAAAATGCCATTAAAAACGCAGGAAAAGCTTCAAAAGGGCATTCCCAGGCAAAACGTTTTGTCCCACATTGGCTGGGCAAGAGAATTTTTAAATGTTTAAATGTAAATCCGCACAGTAGTATAATGTCTAAGCCTTAAAGGCTTTTGACACAAGGTGCCTATGGGCGCCCAAGGCGGGCCCACGTGCGAGCACGCTTCCCGAGGCGATGGAGGAGTTGACTGGACGAAGACAAAGTGGATCCAACGCAGGCACGCTTCCCGAGGCAAAAGGCAAAATTTTGCAGACGAAGGCCGAGTTAAAGAGCGAGCAAGTTCGAGAGAGATCGACGGCTCGCGCTATTTCGCAAAGGGAAGATGCACGCGAGTTAAACCAGCGAAATAGCGAGGATGAACGTGAGCCGTCCACGTGGCACGTAGGTGGCGGGTACAGCCAACAGTCCAGCACGCGGGTCCCGATGAGGTGGCGATGATGTGGCATACAAGCAAGCAGCCAAGTGGCAGTGACGAAGCAGATGACGTGGCGATGATGAAGTGTCATCCCAGGTGGCATCCGGTCAACCCCATCGACCAATCAGAGGCCGCCACGTGGCAAGGCGTCAGAGCACAAATGGAGGCAAAAAATCAAATTTAAAATGATTAAATAATATAGTTCAAACTATATTGAAATTCGAAATATTTAAATGACTGAGCACAAATGAGGATAAATTCGCCCAGGGTCTAAGTTTTGGCCAAAATATAAACTATTATATATCGCCGGAAAGCTCTCGGAGCGAGGAATCCGATTATGAGGTTAATTTTGGCAAATGTGGGATATTTTGGATGCAGTTTTCATGGGAACGAAATTCAGTTAGAGAGGAGACACTTGGCAATTCAGTTGCAGATTTGATTTTATTCTCTCCTCTTTTTATTCCGAATTCTTCTCAGTTGTAGAGGTTCCAGAAATTTGGAGAATGGCTCCAGTTTTCATGGCTTCCAATTTTGAGCATTCTTGAAGATTGTACAGGGCAGGGCTTTTCCTTCAGTAATGGAGTTCAATTCTTGCTATAGGTGTTTTTAGTTGCAGGGTCTTGTGTATGTAAGGCATACATAAATTCACACAGGATTGTCTCTAGATTTGTATTTCCATTTTATCAAATCAGATCCTCAAGGAGGATGAAATTTGTTATCTCAAGGAGATAGTTATGATTGTTTGCAGGGATTCTTCAAGGAAGGATTTAAATTCTACAATAAATCATAAAAATGGAATATAGTTTCAAGATCTGATGATTTTGTGAATGATCTTAGTAATGCATTTATGCAAGGCATTAATGCATGAATATTTAATAATGAAGATGGATTTGCAATCAAAGCTTTCATTCATAGTTTGATGTATGACTCTGTTTCCCTTGGATAAGGCACTGATCTTGCAATTAAAGGGGTTCTCAAACCAATTTAAAATCCAATCAGAATACATTTAGTTTGTGTTATGTTTTGAAATGTTTCATCTATCTCATGCTCAAGTATAGTTGAGTTTTATGTGTAGATCTAGCCCATCTACAATAAACTACTTGTTTTGGAGCTTTAGTGAGATCTATCTGTTTATGTTGATGCTGTCATAGGTGTGTAATAGGTTTAATTCTAAGCATCAAAGGTATACCCGCCTAGGTTTTGCAGAGCCTGAAGAGTAGAAGGATTCATATCCTTGTCATGTTGTCCAAGCCCTGAAGTTCTTCATAGATTGAATTGGCTACTTCATAGATCAATTGCAGGTCTTGGGTTATCACTTTTGGTGAACAACAAAAATGGCGACTCTACTGGGGATGTAACGGTGTTTTATAATTGCATTATTCAGTAAGGTTGAGAAAAGTTCTAGTAACCTTGTTGATTGCAGTCAAACCCATGAGTCTAGCTAAAATTCATTTGGGGAAGAGTCTTAGAAGTGTACAAATCTGAAAGTCATTTTCAGATTTGGAAGTGTTTACCCTGGAAATTCTTGTTGCTAAGACATTTGAAAAGTATTATGTGACTCTGTTGTGTGTGTGAGACCCAGAAATCTGAAAGTGTTTCAGAGTGAAGATCAGTGTTTAGATTTTATTCCTCTTCAGGGAGGTGGCGACTCTGTAAGAACGAACCTGAGATTTGGAGGAGTTCTTCAAATTTCCAGTCAGAAGTGCAGTGAAGAGCAGCAACAAATTACTCCAGGTATTCCTCAAAGTATTAATGAGACAATTCATGTTCCTTATAAGGTGAAAAGGTCACCATTGAAAGGAAAAGAAATTTACAATTTACATACTTCATTGAAATAAGTTTTCAGTCAGAGATATGATGAGAAGTGTGTATGATTCTGAAAAGTAGTGACTGCTTGTATTTTGAAAAGAATTTGTAAAACAGTGAGATGCATGGTTATGATAGTGGTTCAGTAGATGTTTTAAACCCGATGGATCTACATGTAGTTCCTAGATCTCCAAATCCTCTGTCAAATCTGAAAGAGATTGATAAAGAGATTGCAGTTTGTCTTCAAAAGATCCGAGAGAAATTCATCTGGTTTTTAAGAAAGAAAATAGGGAAAAGAAAAGAGGAAGAGTCATCATGTATTTTTTATAAAAGATTCATAGATGCATTAAATGAGTTTCCAGCTGATGCTAGACCCCATGAGTTTGTTTTGATTGAATTATTTTTAGAGCTTGATGAGCCTGACTCAATTAATTGGTCTACTACCTTGAGAGAAGAGAGTGTTGCATGTATTAAAGAATGGATAGATAAGATTGAAGCAATTAAATCTGAAAATGTACACAAGATTGAGGACAGTGAAGGAGATGAATCCATGAGTGGATATGCCTCCTATAATGCTGAAGATGATTCTTATTCTCAGCATGACAGTTTAGATGTGTATTCAGAGCAAGAAGAAATTTATGAGAAAATAAGTAATTGTTCGAGTATTCATGAGCCCGTTGAGGTTTCAGATTTTAATGATATGGGTCACCTTGTTGTTAAGTTCAATCCACAAAATGTTTGCAACCCCAGTTATGAAACTATGTTGCAACATATAGCAACACTTTATGAGCAGCATGATAAAGGTTATGATGCAGATGTGAGTTGTTGTAATGATGAAACAAATGTGCATAGAGACATGAGCACTGTTGATTTAATACCTTTATCAGATTGGGACAATGTTTACAGCTCAGAGGATGAAGCCAAGAAAAATAGAAATGAAGAAGGTTCACTAAGTAGTGAACAAATTTCAGAGCTCTTAGCTGCTGATTTTCAGAGGTATGCATCCAAAAATGTGCCCAATCTCTCACGCCCAACCAGTACTTGTTTAGATATTGATGATATTTTTGAGGGTGTGAAGTATGATACATATGCTATTGATTCTTTCCCTATTTTTGATTTGAGTGATGGACAAGATGAAGATGCATATACGCTTGATAGGTGTGATAATGTAGATTCATATGTTGATATGAACTCAGATTTTGGTATGCATTGTGTGGATCGTGCTGTTAAAAAGAATGACAAATTTGAAGTAGTTTTCTCAGATTTACAAGTGGGAAATGAACCATTGACAAGTGACAATCATGTATTTTCATGTGTGCAAAGTGCTGATAGGAATTGTGATCAGCAAGACGAATTGCAGTCATGTTATGAGGAAGTTTTCCTCTCTAGTTTGCAAGCCATCATTGTGGAAGAGTGTTCATCATTTGAGAAAACTAGCAATAGAGATGTGCCTGATGTTTTCAACTTTCAGAATAAGTTAGGCCACTTTTCATTTCAGCTGGGAAAGAGTGGTAAAGAGTATGGCACTCTTATGTCACCTGGTGATCAGCACGTTCAGCATTCGTTTGGTTTCCAAAGATTGATTGATTATGAACATGCTACTGATTATGTTTTATGTGACCAGCTGATTAGAAGTGGAAGTGTTTTTGATCAGGCAGATTGGAATGATGATCTCAACTTACCTCCGGTTAGTGGAAATGAAAATCAAGTGTTTGACAGAGGTAAGAATTGATTTCAGTTTTGATGGCCCGGGGCCATTGATAAGTTGTATATTTTGTACAATTGCTTTGCTTTTGGTTGTGTGGTTTTCAATAAAGTGCCCTGTTGTTTGGGTAGAATAAGGAAGCCTTGTTTTGAGAAGAGAAGAATTGAGAGAAGAATGATTCGTTTTGGGTCGTCTGCTTAACCATAGATATCTGGATTCTTGTGTTGATCTTGCAATCAACCATCCCCAGTCAGAGCCACTGTTGGGAGTATTTAAAACTGAGTCAAGTTTATAGGCCCATTTCAAAATTTTGCCCTACATTTCCAAATGATTAAAATAAGTCAGTTTGAATGGCCTAGTTAGCAAGGGGGTAAAATGGAGCCAGTTGATTTTCAGAGGGTAAGGCTCGGGATTCATGTCCCACACCTTTCATTTGGCCTATTCAGTGATGTGCAACTTTCAGAATTCAATTTGGATAAGTTTACGAGGTACCTATTTTGAGGGGTGAGCTGGAAGTGCATTTTAGGCACAAATGCAGATTTTATGGAGTAGCCTTCTTTGAGCGATTACATCTTTTGCCCTGTTGATCATCATGAAAAAATTCAAAATGGATTCAATTTTATGCATTAATGTGAGTCACCCTGCAAAATTTCAGGTCTTGACGAATCCATTTGCTCAGTTTTCCAAACCGAATCCGTTTGCAGTTTGTGTGTTTTGGCAAGTCCCTGTTTCGACAGCTAGTCGGAGCCCTGTTTTGCACAATTGTAAAACTTGCCTCAGTAAGCATCATGCCAAAGTGTTTCTTCCAGGTTGATGTCAATATAAATGGTGAGCTACGTTTCAAATTTCAAGTCCTTATGAATCTGTTTGCTCAGTTTTCAAAGCTCAATCTGTTTGTAGTTTGTGATGTTTGCACAAGTGTAAAAATGTTCCAGTGAGCGTCATGTCAGAATGTTTGTTCCGGGCTAATGTTGGTATAAATGGTGAGCTACATTTCAAATTTCAAGATTTTATCAATCCGTTTGATCGGTTTCCAAAAGGACTCATTTTGCCATCAAATTCAGTTATCCGCACTTCCAGTATTAGATCAGTTAATGTAGCCATTTTGGTGAGCGCACCGTTTGCATCCTGTCAGTCGGGTGATCGAAATAAGAATTCAAAGATTTAATATGTACTTAAAGGTACCTATGTTCCGAATTTGAGGACCCACGGAGGTCGTTTGATATTTTTGAGAAAGGCATCATGTGTTGCCAGAACATTGACTTCATCAGGTCCGCAGTGTCGACAAAGCCAGTTGGGCATTTTCGGAAATTATTATCTCTTCGCTCGGGACTCGTCTTGAGAAACCGTTTGGTAGATATCATCCTTGTATATCAAAGTACATGCCTGTCAGATGGCGAGCTCCAGAAAGGTGTTTTGATAGGTTTGAAAATTACGTCATCGCGATTAAATGCGAAAATTGTGGCGTAATTGCCTGAAGGATGTAAAATGCAATTTTATGATCCGAAAATGATGCCGATCATTCCCAGAGGTATGTTTGAGGTCTGTGAAGATATTCTAGAGGCCAGTAGCTTGAAAACGAAAATTTTTTTTAGTCAGACCCACTTTGGTGCCCGACTTGGCTCATGGTTGTGCATTAATTTTATGGCGAAATATTTTTAGTTGGAGGAAGGAATGTTTGGTTTTATTAAGTCAAGTTTTTCTTATATTGCAATCAGTATATGAGAGGAAAGTAAATGGAATGTGTTTTGAAAAGTTCTGTTGAAACATTCAGCCAAATGTATTTTGGCAGCTGGAGCAGATCGCGAAATAGATTGGGGTGAGTGGTAAAAGAAAGTTGAGTGTTTTAAGAAGGTTCCAAGTGTATGCATTTGGCATGAAGCCAAATTTCCTTGGCATGGCATGGTCTTCCCTCTTTATATGGCATTACACCAAATTTTAACTCTCTAAGCAAGCTGTTCAAAGCATGGCAACATTCAAAATGCACATTCCCAAGTCAAAATGTCAGCGTGTGTGGTGTTTGGTGAGCAAGTTTTTCAAGAAACTCTTTGCTATTGTAAATGTCAAACATCCTCCCTTCACGTGGAATGGAATTTAAGGCTGTAGAAGCCTCCAAGCCAAGTGCAAACAATAGTCAAAGCCCCCACGTGTTGCAGCAAGAAGACTGTTAGAAGCTTCAGCAACCATAGTGAAATCTCTTCCTCATGCGTGGAATGAAGTGGAATGTGGGAAGTGATTAAAGTTTTTAGCAAACTCAAATAGCCATCTTCCCCCTTGCATGGATTTTCGGAGAGTAGCATTTGACCAAAGTAAAGGCAACAACAGAAATTTGTAACCCAGACTCCATCGTTTTTGCCAGTCTTCCCTGTGTAAAGAATTTTTGGAGGCCACATGAAACTTGCAGCAAGTGCAAATTGAAATTAGCTTCACGTGGCATGGTGGTAGGAGGCAGCATATAAAATTCAGAGAAAATGCATCTAACAGCAGTGTTGAAAATTAACTTAATGTTTGGCTTGGCACATGGCTGATAAAAAAGGGGTTTAAATTGAAGTTTCAGCAAATGCAACAGCAGTGCATCCTCTCCTTTGTGTGGATGTAAATGGGCAAGAGGGAAGTCTGCTGAAACTTTCTTGGCAAATACAATAGTAAATGCCTCCCAGTTCACCCTGTGTAACATGACATGGGAAAAGGCATATAAAACTTTCAGCCAAATGCATTTACCAGCAGCAAAAACTTGAAGAAAATGCACTTGGCTGTTGTAAAGCCCACTCCCCACCATTCTTTGCTAGCATCCTCTCTGTGGCGGTGTAAAGAGGCGTCATAAACTTCCAAGCAATGCAAACGAATCTGGAAAATGCCATTAAAAACGCAGGAAAAGCTTCAAAAGGGCATTCCCAGGCAAAACGTTTTGTCCCACATTGGCTGGGCAAGAGAATTTTTAAATGTTTAAATGTAAATCCGCACAGTAGTATAATGTCTAAGCCTTAAAGGCTTTTGACACAAGGTGCCTATGGGCGCCCAAGGCGGGCCCACGTGCGAGCACGCTTCCCGAGGTGATGGAGGAGTTGACTGGACGAAGACAAAGTGGATCCCACGCAGGCAGGCTTCCCGAGGCAAAAGGCAAAATTTTGCAGACGAAGGCCGAGTTAAAGAGCGAGCAAGTTCGAGAGAGATCGACGGCTCGCGCTATTTCGCAAAGGGAAGATGCACGCGAGTTAAACCAGCGAAATAGCGAGGATGAATGTGAGCTGTCCACGTGGCACGTAGGTGGCGGGTACAGCCAACAGTCCAGCACGCGGGTCCCGATGAGGTGGCGATGATGTGGCATACAAGCAAGCGGCCAAGTGGCAGTGACGAAGCAGATGACGTGGCGATGATGAAGTGTCATCCCAGGTGGCATCCGGTCAACCCCATCGACCAATCAGAGGCCGCCACGTGGCAAGGCGTCAGAGCACAAATGGAGGCAAAAAATCAAATTTAAAATGATTAAATAATATAGTTCAAACTATATTGAAATTCGAAATATTTAAATGACTGAGCACAAATGAGGATAAATTCGCCCAGGGTCTAAATTTTGGCCAAAATATAAAGTATTATATATCGCCGGAAAGCTCTCGGAGCGAGGAATCCGATTATGAGGTTAATTTTGGCAAATGTGGGATATTTTGGATGCAGTTTTCACGGGAACGAAATTCAGTTAGAGAGGAGACACTTGGCAATTCAGTTGCAGATTTGATTTTATTCTCTTCTCTTTTTATTCCGAATTCTTCTCAGTTGTAGGGGTTCCAGAAATTTGGAGAATGGCTCCAGTTTTCATGGCTTCCAATTTTGAGCATTCTTGAAGATTGTACAGGGCAGGGCTTTTCCTTCAGTAATGGAGTTCAATTCTTGCTATAGGTGTTTTTAGTTGCAGGGTCTTGTGTATGTAAGGCATACATAAATTCACACAGGATTGTCTCTAGATTTGTATTTCCATTTTATCAAATCAGATCCTCAAGGAGGATGAAATTTGTTATCTCAAGGAGATAGTTATGATTGTTTGCAGGGATTCTTCAAGGAAGGATTTAAATTCTACAATAAATCATAAAAATGGAATATAGTTTCAAGATCTGATGATTTTGTGAATGATCTTAGTAATGCATTTATGCAAGGCATTAATGCATGAATATTTAATAATGAAGATGGATTTGCAATCAAAGCTTTCATTCATAGTTTGATGTATGACTCTGTTTCCCTTGGATAAGGCACTGATCTTGCAATTAAAGGGGTTCTCAAACCAATTTAAAATCCAATCAGAATACATTTAGTTTGTGTTATGTTTTGAAATGTTTCATCTATCTCATGCTCAAGTATAGTTGAGTTTTATGTGTAGATCTAGCCCATCTACAATAAACTACTTGTTTTGGAGCTTTAGTGAGATCTATCTGTTTATGTTGATGCTGTCATAGGTGTGTAATAGGTTTAATTCTAAGCATCAAAGGTATACCCGCCTAGGTTTTGCAGAGCCTGAAGAGTAGAAGGATTCATATCCTTGTCATGTTGTCCAAGCCCTGAAGTTCTTCATAGATTGAATTGGCTACTTCATAGATCAATTGCAGGTGTTCTTGGGTTATCACTTTTGGTGAACAACAGATTAAATAACAAGAAGATTTACAGAGAAAGAGAAATAACATAGATGAGGGATAGCACGACCTGCTGCAAAGATCGAACAAACATAAATTCGAACAAAATGTCAAAGCTAATACAAGCACTAATCCGTAGTATAGATTCACACTATGACATTCCCCAACAGAGTGACCACTTTTGTTGTTCTCAAATTTTTATTCCCTCCTATTCCTCCCTGTAAGAAAATTTAATAACTCTATTTGCATATGAAGAGGACAGCAAGAAAATAAAATTCCAAAATAACATATAACAAGGTTTCAACAAAACCTTTCACACTTTGAACTTATCCAAAGCTCAGGTGGTTATGCCTTTTGTGAATACTTTCACACTTTTAAATTGAGATCCATAGTAAACCAATGCTAAAAACCTATGGACTTCATCACCTCAATAAAACTGAAACATTAAAGAAATCTTATGCTCATTTTTAGTATTTGATCCCAAGAAAGATAGAAAGAATTACATAACTGATATCAGTGCCTTATCTAGGCTACAGAGTCACCTAAATCAAGCAAGATTTCCAAAACTAAACATTCTCATACATTTCATCACTTTGACTTTCATGAACCCTATACATGCCTGACATATACATAAGTTCTTTCCCTTTAAACCAAAATAGTTTATCAAATTCATATCAGCAAACAATTGATCTACTGACAAAAATATTTCATGCATATTTAATCCCTCTCCTGAAGAGAAAAGCCAAAAGTATATCTATAAGATTGCCTTACAATCCATGCTCAATCGAATAACCCTAAATTATCCAAATGAAACCAGCAAACTAATGAATGTACACTAGAAGACAATGAAGATTGAGGCCTGAAAAACTTTGATCTGTATATTCTTATTCATTTTTTGAAAATTTTACATAACTCAAGGTAATTTCCGAGAGAACCAGAAAACCCTAGATATATTCTAGTAGAGTATCTTTACAAATTATTGTGATATCTTTCTTTAAGTCTTGGTATCCATTTATAATAATATGGATGCAACACAAGCTTTGGACTTTACTAAGAATAGTTTGTTACAACTGCAATTTTTCTTCAAAAAGAAGTTACAAGTCATTTTCAATCTTAGCAGCCTTTTAGTTTGTTATTCCACTGCAGCATCTTCTTGAGCCTCTACTTCTTGCACTGCATATTTTCTTGTCCACTCTTAGAACATGTCATTAGTAGGCCAGGAGAAGCTAACAATTTTCTTGTTCAATTTGTCCAACCTTTTCCAAGTATTTATAATTTTCTTAACCTCTGATTCCAAAAAACCATAGTGTGACTTTGTCTTCTCTATTTCTCCAATTGTCTTGATAAATAAAGATGTGTCATCTATATTGATGACTTCATTCACCCTTTGGGACAAATTAGCTCCTAGCTCATCAAGCTACACTTGTTTATCCTTCAATTGATTTGGACTAACAAAACCTCAAGGAAATAGTTCAAACTTATGTTCAGTATATTCCTTCCTGTATAAGTTAGCCTTCCTCTCTACACCAGCTCTTCCTTCTACCAACCTGGTCATGCCTTTGACTAACTCACAAGTGGACTTAATATTGGCATCAAACCCTACCTCATCATAAGATGCACACATAAGTTCCAAGTCCACCTCTCTAGGCATCCACTTATTCAAAATTGTCTCTAAAGTAGACTTGTCTTCATTAAGCTCAATCAAAATATCCAGAATTCTTTTCATGTTAGTGTGTAGAATGGAGGCTCCTACTGTGTTAGCAAAAATCAAAATTGTGTCCCTTACCTTTTCCTCATATGTGTTTGCAAATAGGGCCTGAGCATGCTTCAACTTTTCTAACTCATGCTATATGGTCTCAGCTGGTTGAAAACCATAACAAATAGGAGAAGGGGGAAATTTGATAATGGGACTAGTGGGTGGAGGTCTTGCTGGAGAAGATGCAATCATTAGAGTAGAGGACTTACCTTTCTAGTATTGCCCTATGAATTGATTCTATAGTTTAGCAATGATGCTATCCCTGTTGGCTATCTCCCCTTTCACTTCATTATAAGCCTTTAAAATCATTTCGAGTTTTACTTGAAGATCAACCCTCTCCTTAGCTTCCTTCTAAGCCATTGCCACACTGAATTTTGTAGTTTCTAGAACTGTGTTGGTAGCTTCTACTACCCCTATGTCCTACACCCTCTTGACAATAATACCTCCAAGGCAGCTGGACTTTGAGGTGTCCTTCCTTCTTCTACTCTCATCCCTCTTTAACGACTACATGACCAAATTAACATTGTCCCTGTTGAATGTCACTCCTTCCCTGGGCTAGGTTTCTTTCCTTACTACTTCAAGCACTGAGGCATCTACTATGTCCCATTTAGGAAGAATTAAAACACTAGCCTTTGACACCATTTCTCTCCCCTTTTCAGGAGTAATGGCTTTGAACTCTCCCATCATTTCTTGCTTCACCTCTTCTTCCACTATAGTTGCATGTTTGTGGGCTTTCTCATTCTTTTTTTTCTCACATATTGCCTTAAATTTCTCAATGTTTTGTTTCCAAACAAATTGTATAAAGGACCCTGTTGTAAAAAAAATATTATCAGCTAGGAACCCCTCACTAGCTTGTTTGATAGGAGTGTCTGGCTCCTTGCCTTTGAACTCATATGTAGTCAAGTTCATCTTAGCACTTGGTGGTTCTTCAGGCATTCCCTCTTCTATTTCCTGATAGGTTTAGGCAATCTCCCTGAGACTCCGTAACTACAACAATTGCTTGGCCACTACCTATTCATCTCCCACATGGATAGGGGATTGGGAGGGAGAGTATAAAAGTTCACCTATTTGTACCTCTTTGCCCACCCTTTTCCTTTTAAGGGAGTCTTGGATGTCAATGACATATTCTATTTCTCTCTTCCCTTTTGAAGTAGAGGGATCATGAGTTACCGGTACTAGCATACTATACCTTGGCTTTTTATGCATCACATAGTCACCCCAAGGGATGACCTTAGCAAAGGCAGACTTAGCTAGAACCAACTTAGCCTTCTTAGGATTATTTCTCATTATAGCTTCCCTCTTCTCCTTCAATGTTTGTATTAGGTCTTCAAAATAAAGCATTAAGAATTTATTTTTTTCCTCAAAGGGAGTAAAACTAGATAGAGGGTCATAACCACTATCAAATTGGTGAATAAAATCAAGAGCCTTTTTGCATGCTACCCATTTTTATTTTCTCAATTCATGCTCATCTAGATTGAATTCATTTCTAATCATATCCTCAAGAAAATGGAACTGGTGAGCATTTCCTTTACATATTGCTCTATTTCTGAACATGCCATTGAAGAAATCTTTAGGGTCAACAAACCTTGAAACTGCAGTAGAGAACCTATATGGCTGAAAGAAGTCATTAAAATGTTTCCAACCACCCTTGGTGATTACAAATTGATGATCCATGGTGACAGTTGCGAAAATGGTCCCTTTTCCCCTATTTGTCAATTCTGCCTCTTGCACACCCCCAATTTGCCTCACGGTCTATGCAATTAATTTCTTGAATGGGACTTCATAGGGGAGTATGTATGGGGTGCCTATGAAACCATAAACTATGAACACAATAGAGACAGGGTATAAAAATATGTCACCCCAATTGTGAACAATCTTGATACTTTCAACAAATTCTTTAGCCCTAAGGAATTCTAAAAGAGCCTTAGAGATCCTAGGTTTTTGTGAGCACAAGAGGATCCTTAGCCTAGATGCAAAACATCTATAAAACTTCAAGTAAGTCACATCCTCTTTCTCCCAAGATAGAATTGTGATCCATAATTGCACAAATATCTCTTCACCATCCTTCTCCTTAACTAGGTCCATTTCCTTTGCAAAATAATTAGCATCTTTGAACAAAAACATGTGCATAAGAAGAGAGTACCACCCAAAAGGTTTGTCTACCTTACCATTTTTTATCCCTATCAGCCCTGCATGAATTGCATCAGTGAGATAAGGTGCAAAATCAAAAGTTACTACCAAAGAGGGGTTCAAGAATCTATGCTATCATTAGCATACAGTGAGTTGGCATGGTGGTTTCAACATCTTCCCCAAAAATCTAAAAAAGTGACCAATATATCCCTTTAGTCCTTAGAGTGAAAATATTTAGAGATAAAGGTTCGATGGTACTAGGGCCTACAACAGTTAATCCTCCTATCATGACAAAAACCTCTTTCAAAGGGCCACTCTTGAGGTGATCTCTCTGCACATTGTATACCTGTGCAAGTGTATCAAAATTGATTGGCTCTAAATAATTTGATACCTCACTCAGTTTAAACACCTTCCTAAATTCATTATCATTTATCTCAATTAAAGCTCCCCCATTCACATTTCTCACACATTTAGCAATAGGGTCATAGTTATTTGCAATATGGGTTAATAAATCTATATTTAGAAAAACTCCAGGGACTATGACCTTTCCCACATCTAACTCCCATATATTGTTCATTGGAGCAGAGGAATGTCTTTGGCCAAATTCTACTTTGAGGAGTCCTAGACCTGATATTCTTGTCTGTGAATCCCTTAACCAGATCCCTTTATCATACAAACTGTCTCCAATTCTTAAATGGGGGGCCTTGGGTAGTGATTCTTTTATTTTTGCAGCAACATTTGTAGACATGGTTAATTGTTCTAGGAAATCATCACATATAGCTCTATCCTGATAATTTACCTTCCCTGTGAAATCTCTTTGAGGTGCCATATTTGAATTGCAACTATTTTAATTTACACTTAAATAGACCCATGATAATTTGAGCACCCAATGATACCAATTCAAACTGTAACTTTTAAACAATGTGCAGAACTTACTTGTTGCCTGAAGAAACTCACTCTATGCAATGGTTCCTTTGCAAAACTCTTTGAAATGATGTTATAATTTATTTTATGTGAAGCCTAATAAGACAACAAAGCAATGAATTGAAGCATTAATCAACATGCTTCGACAATCAATTCGTAATTGAATTTGAAAAAAGGCTCAAACGGAATAGAAAGAAATTCTTAGTGTCCCGACTTTTCGCTGCTTCGCAAAGATTAAAAATGTTGCATCTCTACCATCTGAAACAACATCATCCATCAGATCCTGAAGAAAATGCACACCTCTTACCTTACCTAGGTCATCCTGCTTAAAAATGGGCCCCACCTTCCTTTCAATGCTCCGCGAAGGATAAACCTCATGCTATTTTGCCTAGCGAAATAATGTGGACCGTTGGATCTATCTCAAGATGCACTCCCTTTACCTTTCAAGAAAACCTTTCGCTGGGCCCACCACCTTTTCACCATTTTGCGAAAGGTAAAATTCAGACACCTTTCCAAGGTGAAATAGCATTTGCCTTCAGATCTTCTTGGAGATGATCATTTTTTAACCGAAGATTTTTCCTACCTTTTGGGGCCTACTAGGCTTTCACGGACCATCAGATCTTGAGCAAGATGCTCAATCTTTAACTTCATTCTTTAACTCACCTTCTCGGGTCCACCATCCCTTTGCTTCTTTGTGGAGGATAAATCTCACACATCTTTGGGCTGCAAAACAACGCAGTCCATTGGATCTTTTGGGAGATGATCGTCCATTAGCATTCCTTGTGAACACTTTACTCGGGCCTGCCACCTTTTCACCATTTCGTGAAGGGTAAGTTCCACACATCTTCCCTTCATGAATCAATGTGCACCGTCAGATTAAATAGAACCTACATGATCTTTAGTAAACCCTACAAGGAAATAAAATGTAGGGGAAGGCATAAAAATAAAACATATTTAAGGACATGCCTAGGATAAATGTAAAAGGGGGGATCTCTTTTCATGGTGGAGTGACCCTTCCACTTAAGTGGAAAAAGCAACATGGAAATAGAATGCATAGACTTCAAATAGAAAAGGGTAAAGTGTAGAACCTTAAACCCTTAGACCAAAAGCCTCAAAGGAAAAAAACTAAAGTACAAAGCACAATTTTTTTGCAGATTAACGGATTAGAGACAAAAATCACCCAATAGTAAAAATAGTGACAACAACATCCTTCAACACATCAATCCTGAAAAATTGTCACTATAATACCTGACTAATGTGGAGCACACACATCTTCAGTTTACTTCATGAAGGGGAAAAACCCATAATTCAACTCTCAAATAAGTAAACGTAGTTTTCGGTAAGGGCTTAGTGAATATCTCTACTAGCTGGTCCTTACTGGAAACATGTTGTAATACAACCTATATGTTTTGAGCCTTCTCTCTCAAGAAATGATACTTGAGCTCAATGTCCTTAGTTCTAGCATGCAGTACCGGATTCTTGGAAATATTGATTGCACTAGTATTGTCACATAATATACTCACCAGTTAAGATATAGGTACTTTGAGACCATCTAATACCGGTTTCATCCAGATTCCCTGAGTACAGTTCATAAATGCTGCCACATATTCTGCTTTAATTGTAGACTGAGAAGTACAACTCTGATTCTTACTCGTCAATGAGACTAGTCTTCTACCAAGAAAGAACATTCCACCAGTTGTGCTTTTCTGATTGTCCACATTACCTACCCAATCTACATCAGTAAACACTTTGAGATTAAAATTACCATTGTATGGATACCACAATCAATAGTCAGTAGTCCCTTTCAGGTATCTAAGAAACCTCTTTACTGCTACCAAGTGGGATTCTCTTAGACTTTTATGAAAACAAGCAACTATGCCTACTGCATGAGCAATGTCTGGTCTATTGTGCACCACATAGTGCATCTTACCGATCATTAACCAATACTCCTTATCATTCACCAATGTTGAATCATCTTCCTTAGTAAGTTTATAGTTGGTCACCATCGGTGTACTAACCGATTTGCTCTCCTCCATGCCAAAGGTCTTCAAAACCTCTTTGACATACTTGGACTGGGTAATAAAGATACCCTCTTTCATTTGATGAATCTACAAACCAATGAAGAACTTTATCTCTCCAATCAGAGACATCTCAAACTCTTTCTTCATTTCATCTGCAAATACATGACTCATTTCATCATCTCCTCCAAAGATTATGTCATCTACAAATACTTCACAGATCACAATCTGATCACCTTCAGATTTCAGGTAGATGTTACTGTCTTCACTTATTCTCTAAAATTCTATTTTTACATGATAAGAGTGTAAGCATTCATACCATGCCCTTGGTGCTTGTTTCAATCCATACAGGGCCTTGTGTAGTCTACAAACCATGTTACTATCTTCTGATAAGGCAAACCCATCTCGTTGCTCAATATACACTTCCTCTTCTAGGATTCCATTCAAGAACGCGGAATTTGCATCCATCTTGTATACCTTAAATCCCTTGAATGCTGCAAATGCGAGTAACATTTGGACACCTTCTAGTCTAGTCATAGGAGCAAACGTTTCTCCATAGTATTCTCCCTCTTCTTGAGCATACCCCTTGCATACAAGTCTTTCCTTGTTCCTCACAACTATGCCTTCATCATTTATCTTGTTCCCGAAGACCCATTTGGTACCTATGACATTTTTGTGTTCTGGTCTGGGTACCAAGCACCATGTTGCATTCTTTTTTATTTGGTCTAGCTTCTCTTCCATTTCCTTAATCCAGTCTTTATTTGTAAATGCTTCTCTGGAAGTCTTGGGTTCCAATTCAGAAATCATGCAAGAGTTTTCTTTCACCTTTCTTCTTGTGAGTATCCCTGCATCTTTATCTCCTATGATCTGCTTTGGATTGTGATGTAGTTTTAAATATCTAGGAATGGTTCTACTTGCTTTTCATCTTCTTCTTCACTTTCTTCTTCTTCTTCACCTACTGCAGCTTCTACTGTTATAGGAACACTGAGATCTTTAATTGTTTCTCTCTTAATCTATTTCCAGAAGGTAATGCCTGATTCATCTTCCACTTCCTTGCTGCAGGTTTCCTTACGTTCCTTAGGGGATTCATCAACTCTAACATTGATACTCTCAACATTTTTTGTGTTCTATTGTTGTAGAACTTAAGAGATTTACTCTTCATGGAATATGCTAGAAATATTACTTCATCACATTTACAATGAAACTTGCTTAGATGCCGACCTCTCTTGATGTAACACTTACTACTAAATACTTTAAAATAACTCATAGTGGGAGTCTTCCTAGTCCAATACTCATAAGGGGTTTTATTTTTACCATTCTTGATAAGTATCCAGTTCATAGTATAGACTGCAGTGCTCATGGATTCTCTCCAAAAAGTGTGAGCAACCTTTCCTTGGATCAACATTGTTCTCATCGCTTCAACTACAGTTTTGTTATTCCTTTCTACTATTCCATTCTATTGTAGTGTCCTTGGAGCAGACAACTATCTCTTGATACCACTATCTTCACATTACTTGTTGAATTCATCATAAGTGAATTCACTTCCTTGATCAAATCTTAGGCATTTTATCTTATGACCACTTTCCTTCTCTACTAATTCTCTGAAGGATGTGAATTTTCCAAATGCCTCAGACTTGTCTTTCAAGAATGTGACCCACATCATTCTTGAGTAGTCATCAGTAAGAATCATGAAATACTTATCTCCTTGAATACTTATAGTTTTCATAGGAACACACAAATCCGTGTGCACAAGATCCAGTATGTTTTTTGTTGAAAAAGACTTACCTTAGAAAGTTGAGGAAGACATCTTCCAAAGTTGACATTCTCTACATAATGCATTCTCCAGTTTGTTCAGAAAATGCAATCCTCTTACTTCCTTGATCTTACTAGCCTTTAAAATATTATCAAAGTTCATATGACAAAGTCTCCTATGCTATATCCAACTATCATCAAACTTCGACATCAGACATTGACTTATCTTGGCATTCAACTAAAACAAGTTACCTCTAGTCTGCTTACCGATGGCAATAAGTTCACCACTCTTTCCAATTATGCTACAGACTCCACCTTTGAACTCTAGAACAAGTCCTTTCTCATTTAGATGAGCAACACTCGAGAAGTTATGCTTAAGACCTTCTCCCTAGTAGACATCATCCACACTCCTCTTTCCATTCTGTGAGATGGATCCTTTTCCTTTTACCAAGCAAGGTGCATCATTGCCAAATCTAACAACACCTCCATCATATTATTCTAGAGACAAAAACATTTTCCGATCATCATTCATGTGGTGAGAACAAGCACTTTCAATAATCCACTCATTTGAGTTGTCAATGCGAGAGATGAGTTCTTTCTTGTTAGACACTTCTTCTTTTAAAACTTCAAACACTATGTCCTCGTTCTCTTCATCCTCAGATTCTTCATCATTAACACCTTTATGCACTACAACAAGATAATTCTTCTAACAAGTGCTAGTTAGGGTACTTGTTCACAATCACTCAAACAAAGAATGCTTAATCATCACATGAAAAATGCATAACTCATGACACACAATTTATTTTCACGTGGAAACCCAAATGGGAAAAACCACGGTGGGGATGCATACCCACAAGCTTGTTTTGAACTCATTTGAAGCTCGCTCTATTAGAAGCCTAGTCTGGTTAAAGACTTTACATTAAGGTTATGCTAGGAACCAATCCTATTAAAAAGATCACCCGATTAAGGGATGGCTATATACCCTGTTAAAGGTTGAAACCCTGTTAAAGGTTACCTTGCTAGAGGATTTAAAGAACTCAATGAACTTGAGTCACCTAGTTAGAGGAATTATAGTAAGCCTGTTAAAGCTACCTGACAAAGAGATTTTTCTTCTATTGAAATGGTTAGAAGACAACAGGTAAAACTCTGATCTGATAACGACACTATATGCCAAGGTAAATCCTTTTCAGTTCTTCTACTCTACAATCACACTCTACAATTTTCACTGACTAGTTTGGCTAGTATCTCATCACTCAGATACATACACAACTTTTTTCTAACAATAACGATATCAAAACTCATCAACCTTATAGACAATAATTAGGTTAGTAGCATAAATCCCAAACCCTAAGCATCTTAGGTTTACAATTACAAGCGGTCCAATCTTTACCATACAAAACAATTAGCATAGAATAAAACAAACTTTAACAGATCACAAGTCATTCTGCATTGTCCATTATTCACCGCACATAGAAATCAGTAACCCATCATGCTTTCTTCTCATACCGCTAAGAAGAATGTTCATTCCCGAGGTAGATAATAAATGCAGTCGATCTTCACGAACAAAATCTTAAAACTGATGTGGCATCTCGATCTCATCCTTATTTCTTAGCTAACTCATCATAGAATATCATTGGTTGCATTGCACAAGCTAGATTGTCAAACAAGAAACCCTAGAGCTGAAACTACCAACTAGTAGTCACACTTAGTGAAACCCCGACACCAGTTTACTACATCTCTTCATACTGGTTCTCCAACTTGATCACCATAACAACTTCCTCCAATCTTCATATCGGTTGACCTGAACTTATTGACATCAATGACAACATACATTATTAACATATCATCATCTGCCATCATACCAGTTCATCAAATTCCAACAGTTGTAATGGGTTTTAAAATGGCCTATGGAGATCCACATTGAGTAATTTGCATTAGGTGATATTTTTTGGGCTAACTGGTTAACATGCATTCATGTTTTTCTACACATTATATTTGATGCCAACATTAGATGATGTCTTCATATGTGTGGTTAATGGAAATTTACATTGGAAGAATTTGTGTTATATATTTGCATCCCCTTTATCTCCTAGAGTTAACTACATTTGGTCTAGTTCTTATATGTGGCTGACCAAGTGTACTTTAAGTATATTTTATCTATAGCTTACCTAGTTGAGCGATTTAATAACCTAGTATATATAAATGAGTGGATGTCTAGATTTTTATATGGATTGGGATGGACTAATATTAATTTATTGTGAATAATGTGTAGGAATATGTTGAGAATTGTTGTGATATCTTTCAGTGTGACAAAGATTTGAGATAGACAATAAATGAGTTCTTTTTCCATGATATTTCTCACTTGACATAGTTTTAAAGGATACTTTCAAAGAGATATGGTTCATTTCAATTCATAATTTTCTTGTGATGATGGATCATAGGCTGTGATTCAAAATATAGATACAAAACTTATTAACATAATGCAATCCAGAAAGTTCATATTTGACTAATTTCCTTATGCTTGCCAAAATATAATGTGTTCTTTTGAAAATTTTGTTTGAAATTTAATATTATTTGTTAATAATATTTAGATTTGTGTTTTTCTACTATTACTCTATATTAATACATTTAATATATATATTTGGATTATACATTAATTATATTACTACACATCTTTATCTCTATATGCTTGTTATTCATCTTGATTTGATCATTTTTATGTCTCATATTTTTTTTTGGCAAAATATCACTAGCTCTAGAATCACAAGCATTGATCTTAAAATTTAAAATTCAAAATCAACCCTTGCTAATTCTAAAAAATATGTTTCTATGAATGGCTGACTTGACACAACTTGGTTGAGTTTTATGGTTATCCCTATTTTAGAGGCATTCAATTGTATTTACTGAATCATGGGCAATCTTCTTTCAAATCCCATTCATATTTAGGGAATGAGTCACTTCAATTGATACTATAAAAGACATATACATCTATATATTCATCTTTGGAATATTTGTACAATTTAAATCTCATACCTTTGATATTTCTTCCAAACATTTTTTGAGATGGCCTAAGAATATAAATCTAATACAATTTGTACAATTTAAATGTAATACAATATTACTCTTTGTTTTACGTTGATGTGCATTTTTATTTTAACCAATCTACCAAAGAGGATCTAATGATTGTGTTTTCAAGTATTGGAATAACACGAAGATATGAGAACAAATCTCACCAATCTTATGTTTTATTTTATGTACATTTTAATATAAATCTTCTATTTACGTTTATTTATCTATTAAAATTTTGTTTAAAAATTAGTATTATTTATATTTGTGTTTTTCTACTATTAATTTATACTAATACATTTAATACATATATTTAGATTATACATTAATTATATTAGTACAAATCTTTATCTCTATATACTTGTTATTCATCTTGATTTGATCATTTTTATGTCTCATATTTATTTTTGGAAAAATGTCACTGGCTCTAGAATCACACGCATGGATCTTAAAATTTAAAATTCAAAATCAACCCTTGCTAATTGTAAAAAATATGTTTCTATGAATGGCCCGACTTGACGCAAGCTGGTTGAGTTTTATGGTTATCCCTATTTTAGAGGTATTCAATTGTATTTATGGGATCATGAGGAATCTTCTTTCAAATCCCATTCATATTTAGGGAATGAGTCACTTCAATTGATACTGTAAAACACATATACATCTACACATTCATCTTTGAAACAGTTGTACAATTTTAGTCTAATACCTTTGATATTTCCTCCAAACATTTTTTGAGATGGCCTATGAATATATGTCTTCTTTTAAACTAACATAAATTTGACACAAAACCAATATTTAGAGCAAAGAAGATAGTATAGTTGAAATGTTGAATTATGCTAACTAAATAGGAGCACTAGAGTAAAATGGTCAAGTCCAAATGAAGAAAGGATAAATCTAGATTCTAATGTAGTACAAAGGAAATAACTTATTTCTCATCCTACACATCAATTGGGATTCAAAGGAAGTAAAGAAGAAATAATTTATTGGTACTCATAAGACATTTGTATAGTTTAGTGACACATCATACTGATCCATTGAGAAAACAAATTATTACCTTTTTGTTAATTATATTTATTTTTCATAGAAATCAATATTTAATGATCTTAATTCCTTTATTAATAATATTAATTCTTAATTTATTAATCTACACTAGTTAATAATTATATTTGTATAGCTGATTAGATTAGCCTAGATTTAAACCTAACGTTACTTTTTCTTGAACCCCTTTAATCTCACATCACCCATTCCCTCCCTAGGATTTTCCTTTTGTGTTTTATTTTTCTTACATCATGTATTTTGAATTTTTTCTATGTCATTATGTTGTATTAATACATTATATTTTAGGGATTTATGTAATTATTTATATCTTTTATAATTTAGGCACCCTACTCACCACTCCATTACCTTGAGGTATAATGTTAATTTTTATGTTGGATTAATAATTTGATATTTAAAAAAATATCATTTCAATATAAGTTTTACATTGTATACATATGTATACATATGTATATATACATATGTATACATATGTATATATACATATGTATATATACATGTATATATATACATATGTATATATGTATATATACATACATATATATATATATATGTATATATATATATAAACACACACACACACACACACACACACACACATATATATATATATATATATATATATATATATATACATATATATGTATATATATATCAAAGTTAATGCATAACCCAATGCAATATTCTAACTGAAGATAACTTAATAAACTCAATTGCACAAGAGGAAGAATTAATACTAAACTGTCATCTAAGGTTCCTCAACAATGTTAACAACCCATAAAACATGATGAAACTATATCTAATCATAGTTAACAATTTAATTTATTTACTAAAGAAAACAAATATAATTAAAGATTCATTTGCTTTTATTTTTACTGAACTGAGAAATTGATTGCAATCAAATAAACTCTAAGACTAGGTTCATTTTAAAAACCAATACCAAATGTTCCTACAATTCATAAAATGATGAGTAACTAGCATATACTTTACTCAAACTTACAAAATATTAACATCACAATTTCTAACATGAATCCTTCTAGATCATATCACTTAAATTACATCAAACCTACTATTGAATGGTTCAATGGACTTGAATACTAAGAGGGGAGGATAATCAATATTCCCATACTTACAAAACTTTTACTATTATATTAGCCTTAGAATTTAATCTCATCAATATGAATCAACAAATGAAGAATAAGCAAATAACAAAGCCATAAAAAATACTGGATTTTTAAACATGAAAAGCCCATATAGAAAAAATCAGAAAGAGAGTTAACTCTCAAGATTATATAACTAGTTATATGGTGTTTATAAAATGGGTGGCTCATTACCAGATTACAAAGTGACTCACTACCAGAGTTCTCACTCCAATAAAAATAAATGAACTAAGGAATGTTGCATCTCTAAATGTATGAGGTTAGTTCCAAGATAAGCTCAGAAATCAATTGATAGAAATTCACAAAAAAATTAGTAAGGGATTTGTCCAAAACTATATGTAGTAGATCCGGTAAGGGATTACTACAACACTATGAATGCACTCTACTAAACCAACTTGTTGCAGCAAATCTGGTGAAGGATTATTATAGTTCACTATGAATAAACTCTAACTCTTCTTCACAAACACCTTGGTTCATATATAATATTCCACTACTCACACTATATACTGCTCATATACTACTACTACTATTTTGTCCCCAAACTTGTCACCTGCACACTAGTTACTCTACTATATACTTCACACACAAATGCTTTACTATTCCACAAACTACATATGCACACAATTCTCTAATTCAATACCATAAACATACATATCTTGTATATATATATCAATATTTACATACATTGAGATAATATGTTGGCTATGCACAAATAATTTACAAAATAATGCATTGCTTGAATCAACACATTATCCAAAACATGCCTCGACCAAAAATAGGATAAACAAGTTAGGCTTCACTGATCTTCTACATGGTTCCTTCACATTCTTCATTTACCAAAACATACACCTCAATTACGAAAACATACTTCTTTTGATGGCCAAACTAGTAGCAACCCATTTACAAACAAATTAAATCTCTATGCATCTAGTTATTAACTTCCCCATTGAAGCATTCTCTATTTTATCCAAAAATCAATTAAAAGAGGAAACCCTGATATTCATATACATACCATTCTTGGATATCTCAATCAACACACCATCTATTGGCATAAAATGACAATTATCGAATAGATCCTTCCAATATCTTTGAGGAGGATTAATAGGGATTGAGGCAAGAGGAGACCTGATCCCAATAATACCCTCGCCAACAACCTTTTAAAGTGACAAGGATGAGATAACAAAGGTCACACTCACATTGTAGAGACACACATTCTCCCTAATCTTAGAAAAAATGCAAAGAAATACTACACCAAATCTATTTGAATAATGTACCTACAAAAGGCCTAAAACAACAGGTTTGGTCAGATGCAAAATTATTGCATCGACCTTACAAAACATTTCCTATTCCTTTCTAGAAAGTTCCCACCCACTAGTATCTCCAATAAAGAGGTTCCTATGGTATAAACATCAATTAGGTGAGGGAATTCTTGGGAAATTTATAGGCTATTGCTAAATAGTTCAACATCTTTCCAATGTATGTTTTAATATTTAAATAAAGAGAATCCCACGACCATGATGATATCAAGGAAGCCATTTGTACACTCCAATGACTTTATTCAAAGAGTCATCTATTAGAAAAATAGAATATGCTTCAATCATCTCACGATGAATATAAGATTAAGTGATGGAGATTAATTTTGGGATATGGATATCAAACACTAAACGATGGTTCACTAGATTCTTTTGTGTGTTTTAATTAAAAATATCCAAGGCTAGTTATTGAGTGATGTGAATAAGGATCTTTGTGAACTTTCAAACATCGTTGATGTATGCAAAAATAACTACCTTTGTACCTAAACTGAGATAATACTATGACTATAAGTGGGGGTCATTACTTGTGATGGTAAAAGATACCACAAGTAGTAAACTAGGAAATAAAGGTGTTGTTACAACTATGGTTGTGTTGTCACTGATGACAAACTTGTTTGTTGTTGTGATTGATGTCAAAGGGTGAAGAAAAGGTTATAATCATCCAATTGTGTTGTTATGGTACACATGGTCTAGAAATGAGTGTTCACATATAGTTATGATATTTAGAAGTGACAATGAGTATAAGGTGTTTTTGAAAGATGACAAGTAATAGAATTACAATATGAAAGAAAGAGTATTTAATACCTTTATGTAGGATGATCTATTTTCCTCCATTTTTTGAAGAAAATGGCCTATGGTTTAGGATAAAGCTTTTAAATTCTATAGATGTTGCACTGTCATTTTTTAGGTCATCTGTTGCTCATATTGTAAAGTTGGTGAATGTAGTTTTCTAATAGTTGGGCTATTTGTCAGAGTTGGTCTAAAGAATGTTCTGGATTACTTTACCATGATAAATGAAGTGTTATGGATTGGAGGACATTTCATATGGTTTTTGCAGTATTCCAATTCAGATTTCCTGTGTTTGTTTTCTCGATAACTAGATTTATATTGTTTTGTTATTCGATTTGATCAGTTGGATGAGTCTCTAGTTAGCTAAAAAAAAAATTATTTGAATCATAATATTTTGGTATATATATGGTTTAAATGTGGAATTAAGATGTTTTAATAGGTTTTAATATGGCACATGGAGATCCACATTGAGTAATTTCCATAAGGTGATATTTTTGGGCTAACTAGTTAACATGCATTAATATTTTTCTACACATTATATTTCATGCCAACATTAGATAGTGTCTTCCTATGTGTGGTTAATTAAAATTTACTCTGGAATTATTTTTGTTATATATTTGCATCCCCTTTAGATCCTAAAGTCGATCACATTTGGTCTAGTTCTTATTTGTGGTTGACCAAGTGTACTTTATGGATATTCTATCTATAGCTTACCTAGTTGAGGTATTTAATAACCTAGTATATATAAATGAGGATTTCTAGATTTCGATATGGATTGGGACGGACTATTATGAATTTATTGTGAATAATGTGTAGAAATATGTGGAGAAGTAGAACTATGAATTTTAGTTTGTGTTGAGATTTGATGTGATATCTTTCAGTGTGACAAAGATTTGAGACAGAGAACATATGAGTTCTTTTTCCATTATATTTCTCACTTGACTTGGGTTTTAAAGGATATTTTCATGATAAAGAGATATGGTTCATTTCAATTCATAATTTCCTTATGATGATGGATGACAAACTCTGATTCAAAATGTTGATACATAAATTATTATCATAATCTAAAGTAGAAATTAGTGAAATTTCCTTATGTTTGTGAAAATATAGTGTGTTGTTTTCAAAATTTGTCCAAATCTATATCTTTCCCTAGAGTAGTGAGCTTAAGTAATAAAATTTGATTGTATCTTACCCTAGGATTGTGCATCTCATTGATAAAATTATTGTATCTTTCCCTAAGGTATTTCTCATTAGCCCTACAATTCAAAATTAGGAGCAATGAAGTACCTTGGTCTTAAGCCCAAAACATTGGAATCAATTTTTCATATTGTGAGTATTATTTGCACTATGGATTTTCCATGTAAATATGGTATTCTCCTATATTAATTTTTATCATTTCATGTTTTGGTATTACTGAGATAAGATTATTATGATTTAAGAGCATAAACATAAATTAGTTTAAGGTTGGGACTAACTAACTCCCCCTATTAGTTTGATCTCTTGTTGAATAGGTGTAATCAATAGTATTTGTTAAATTAGAAGATGTTTGATTATCAATTTTATTTCTTCTACAAGAAGAATAAGGAAAATAAGAAGCATGAAAAAAACCATTAAAACAACCTTCGAGGTCTTAGGATTTGATTATGAAACTTTATACTATTTAATGTAGGAAAGAGTAAATTCTAATGAACCCCAATCTTTGACTTGAAAATATCACTTCTAGGTTATTTACATTCCTTATTCATATTTTTCTCACTATAAAGTTGGGGGTCAACATTTTCTAAATAAGTAATTAAATTATGATGAGATACTCATATAAGAGGTTGACCATTGACCTCCACTTGTAAATAATTTCCTAGGTTATTATTAGCCTACATTGTATGAAACTTTATTATTATAGACCTACATTTAACCTTGTTGACAACAATGCAGAAAATTGAGAGGGGGGGTTGAATCACTTTGCTAAAAACAATAACTCAACACAAACTCAAAATCATGAAATCAGATATGATACTTAACAGTAAAAGCATAAATCAACACCACATCAATGAAACACATAACACCAAGATTTTATATGTGGAAAACATGGTTAATGGAAAAAACACAGTGGGAACCTACCCACAATGAGGTAATACCCTGTTAGGAGTAAATAAAATATTACAATGGGGAATGCACATGCATTTAGGCACAATACATGTAGATCACTGCTCAAACATGAAAACTGGAAGGGATACAACCCTTGGGAAGGCTCACTGACTTACAATTGCATTTGGATTACATCCAGAGAATCATGAACTAACAAAATAGCATCTCATCATGCTTGGTTACAGTTTTGGCTAAGATCGGAACACAAACTTTGCATATTTGCACTTCTTCACACTTTTTCAAACTTCTGTCAAATGATTAAAAAATTATTGGCTCATACATGTCTCTTACACAATGATTACAACGTTTATTTATACATATCATCAACCTTGGATGAATATCATCAAGCTCAGGTCACAACACATTTTATATTATAAAGATACAACCACATACACTACAATAATACATGCAAACCAAAACAATATCACCTAAGACATAGTCTCGACCTAAACCATAAGCTCGAACATGAAACACATTAGAGAATTACTCCTTGATCATTCACAACATGCCAAAATCATCATGTAGGCCAAGAATATGAAGAACACCACTAGATTAACAAAATTATACATAACATGCACAACGATCAATGCAGACCATCAATATACATAGAACACAATTTAAAAACATCCACAAGTAACGTGAATCACACCACACCAACCACAACAACTCAAAATACTAGAATCACCATCACCACTTTATTGGAGCTCAAGAACACCAACACAACTGACTGTCAAACTGAAAGATTCAATTAAAGACCTCCAAATCATGAACCACTAGAACTAAAGATGCACATCAATGACCAAAACACTTCCCACATATCTTTAACAACATATATTACAATTTTGAAGCATTACACATGGATTTACCAAACTATGTCATCATTAAACACTGAAAAGCCAATCATTATACCTGATCTTATAACTTGATCAATTTTATATGCAAACCTCTAAAAAATTCTACTAAATCAACTAGAGATAAGTATCTCAAAACCCATTAATCCACATCAGCTCGTCTACAACACATTGGCCAAACCAACTCACTTAATCTTACTACAATACTAAAACACATAGAGGAATATGTTGATGTAAGGCCCTCCCCAACCAAGCTTTGATTAACGTAGTTGACCATGTTTGACCCTATTAATAAATGCTATAATTCAATAGGATGGGCTATGTTAGACAAATAGATTGGTGAGAAAAGTAATTGAACCAAGTTATAGAATCATTTCACCTTGTGGTGTACATTTTGATGTGTTATGAATTTGAAATCCTAAAAGATCCACTGATTGGATAATCTTGATCTAATGTATGTCAGCTATATCTGGATTTGCAAAACTTTATTATGGTGTTGGAAATATGATGTGTATCTTATGAATGAATGAAATTATGAGGATTATGATAATGGCTTATGTGGATAAATTGGGATATATGAGATATTGATTCGTTAATGTCAATTGTACGCACAGTGTTTGATGTGTATTCTTAATCATGTATTTTATATTATATGAGGTTATTTGGAATTACTAATGTGTAATTGAGATGCACAGGAAAATTATCCATGTGACCATGGAAACATTATGGAGAACCAAACCTAGACCTATGTATGTTCGTAAAACCAGGGTTTTTTCTATTTTATTTGTGAAAGTGAATGTGGCATGTGTGTTAAATTGAATTTATTAAACTGTGTAAATCCAACAAGAGACAAAATTTCATGTGTAAATTTGTAAAAGTGTTTTTATTGTGTCACCTGACACATGTTGATTTATGTCTTGATTTTTTAATTGTCTCTTGGAGGGAGTTCTTTTAACCATAGCTTTTTTGAATAATTTAATGTGGTTCTATATTTTCCTTGGGTAGAGAATCTTTGGGGTGGTCAACTTAGGTTTGACCCGAAACTTAACTTCAAATGGGTTTAATAAGGGTTAAATGGACTCCTAGGGGTAGTTTAAAGGTGTTTCCTAAAGCCCATAAGGTATATCTAAGGGTTAGGAGTAATTTTAGGCATGTGACAACTCCCATGTGACTGTTTAATCATCCCAAAAAGTGAGTTTTCAAAGATGTGCAAAAATTTTATTTAGAAGGCATCATCTAGGTTAGGTAACTTTCCTTTTTCATGAGAGATCCCTTTTGATCTTTCTCTAACTTTTCTGTTTTCAATTTTAGAAACCTGTGAGAAATCTCACTAAGGTCTTCTCATGCAAGAATGAGAGATTTTGGGGGTAATCACCCACTCTCCATTTTTGGAGACAAGGCAATTTTGAAAGGAAAGGAATTGGGATAGGAATTGGGCTAAGTGTAGAGAAACAAGGATTGTGGAATTGGGCTGCTCATCCTCAACTAATCTAGCATACCTTTGGGCAGTTTGAAGGTTGGTTTGCCTTCTCTTTGTATTGTTTTCATGTTGTATGTTATGTTAAAAAGATTTTCTTGTAAGAAAAGGATAGTTCTTGCATTTTTCTTTTGTGAAAATTGTTATGCGTTATGTCTTTTGTTTCTTGTATGCATTCCATGTTTTGGGAGTAACCAAGACCTCCTACTCTTGGGAGAGAGGATGGTCTTATGGGTGGTATAAGTTTGACAACCCTCGAGTGAGAGGCTTTTGTTGTGAGAGTGATCTCAAGGGATATTTATGTGACCCTTGCTGCATGGCTTGTTTATGCATTTGGGGCTCATAAGGAGGGAAATAAGGTATGAATGCCTTGGGGGGCATAAGGATGTGGGGTTATTATACTTATGATAAATCTTTGTTTTCCATGAGGTGGCTTTGTGTTTTTCCATACTTGCAGTCTCGTCAGGGTACTTGGTCCACTACCACCTTTGAAAAGACATCACATTGTGTGGTGCATTTTAGCCTTGGTTGGGAATATGTTTGTGATTGTTTCCCCTTGTTTGTTGTGTTTGCATGTGTGTAACCTGTCTGGGGCTTGGTTCTCCAAGCTCGGGGGTGGCTACTTGTTAGCCCAGGCTGTGAGATGAGCACTCCATGGTCATAGCCTATGATTTTAATTGCAAGATGTTGAAAGAAAATAAATGGACAAGTGGAAGTTGCTGGACGTATGTGTTGCAGGAAAAGAGTCAGAAATAGAATAGTGTATATTTTAAAGTTGCAGTAGTGTGAATGTAACACTATATGTTATAGATACTTTGAAAAGAAAATGTATTTATTTTAATTAAAGGTCCTCATTTAATAGGAATGAGAGATTCCATTTGTATTGATGGCTATAATGTATTTTAAATGTACTCTAAAGAAATGTATTATTTTTGTTAAGTATTATTTTATTGCAAAAGAAATATGTTTATCTTGGATTAAGTTCCCTATAGTTACTAAAATTATATTGTAGTATGCATGTCAGTTTTGAAAATGAAAATTTATTTTGCATGTTAATTCTGAAAAATAAATGTTCAGTCTATTTCCTTATTGCATATCTCTAAGGTTAAATTCTAATGAATCTAGATAAATAAAAAAGTTGTTTAATTTTATTGGAAACTGTCATTTTATTTATTCACAGAAAAAAAAATGAAAAAAAGATCATGTCTATCTTTAAGGTTTATTTTAATAATTTCTAGATTTATATAGTTGTTATTTAAACTTATTTACTTCTGTCAATTCTAATTATTTGCAGAAAATAAATCTAAGGATTAAGTAAACTATCTAATTTTATTTTTAGCTGCATAGCATTTAAAATAAAAAGAAATATATACATTGATTTAAATTTTGATTTCTGTCATTAATCTAAGGTTAAATAAGTTATTTCAGATTATAGCAATTTGAGATTTAAAAGAATAATAATAATAATAATATATGGTTGCTTAAAAGGAAATTTAGCCCTAAATCTAATGAGTATCCAGAATATATGCATATAAATAAATATATATATAATTATATTATACATGGAAATATATTTCCATATATAATATAATTATATATATATATATATATATATATATATATAATTCTTTTTTTGTTTTATAAAAAAAAAAAATTCAAGAAAATTTTTGTTAAAAAAATATACTTTTGTAAACCCTAGGGAAGGTCCCCCGCCCCCCCCACACACATAGTGGGTGACAAACCCCAGTGGTGGTTGTAGCCACCACTGTGGGCTGCAACCCATAGCGGGAGGCTTCAGCGCCCACTATGGGCGGCACCCCACAACGACGGTGTTGTCGGGCTATGGGCCATGCCCCACAGCAGCGGCCTAGGCCCCCTCCGTGGGCCATGACCCGCAAGCTCGGTAGTGGCCACCCCTGCAGGGAGCCCCCTCCATGGTTTCCGCTCCTTCCTCTTTTAGCACTTTGGTCGTTCACCTCCGCCGCTGTTGTTCACTCGGCCCTGCACAAGAAATAAATTTGAAACCCTAACCCAATTTGGATTAGGGTATTCGAAAAGTAAAAGGAGAAATAAGGAATAAAAGAAAAAGGGGGACTTTATTATTATAACAATAAAGTTAGGGTTTACATGGATAACTTTTAATAAAGTGAAAACATATTTAATTATATATATATATATATATATATATATATATATATATATATATATATATATATATATATATATATATATATATTTAGACACACACACACACATGCACATATGTATATATATAAATATATATAGAGAGAGACAGTTAAGAATATGAATTGGACAAATTGTGGAATTATTTTATATATATATATATATATATATATATGGTTAAGAATACGAATTGGACAAATTGTAGAATTATTTATTTTACTAGGTGTTTACATTTTATATATGTTTTTATAAACATATGGGTTTATAAAAAAAATAAAAATAATATGTTTAAATTTAAAATACTTATGAAGTTTAATCTTTTAGAATTTTTATAGCTGATTGGGTAAGTTATTTTGGCTATGAGGAATTATTTTTAGTCCACCTAAATATAGGTTTTTTGATGAGATTAAACTTTATAGGAAAATATTCATTATGAATTTAATTGGCCCTTTAGTCGATTTAGTTTAAACACTTTGTAATTATTGTTAAAATAAAATATAGACATTTATAAACTAAGTGCTAGGACTAATTTAATTAGTTCCTAAAAACAATTAATGGTTACTGGAGATTAATTTTATCTATGTCAATTAATTGACTAAATTAATTTATTGATAAAAAAATCGATGATATAATAAATATTTCTTTTAGTGTTCCGCATTTGATTTAAATTAATATCACCTACTTGAGTTAGTGGTTAGGATTAACTCACACATAGTTGAGACAAACTTGCTAGTGCATTACATGTTAGCAAATTTAATGTTTTAAGTTGTTATTTATAAAAAAAAAATTATCTCGTTCGTGCCCAAAAGTTTGGGCATGACAGTTGACATCACTGACAACACATTACTCAATCAACCAATATAAAACAAAGCTTTGAATAAATGGTAGATGAGATTGAATAAATACATTCCCTATAAATAGTTGAATATTATATGAAATCACTCTAGATGCAACATGGATAAGCATAGATAAATTCACATGTCCTACCTTAACTTTTAGCATAATTTTACTTAATGAATATCTAGCTACAATATCAATGCCATGAATGAAAAGAGACTTGGATTTAAGAAAAGATGCATTTATGTTGGTGTAAATTATTCCTCATAATTACACCAAGTACTTAAGTTCACTTATGATAATGCATTTCATAGTAGTTTGGATATGAGAGACTTAGGGATGATGTATGTAGGATAAATTCTAGCTTTTATGGTCTTACCTTGTTGTTACAGTTCACCTTCGGTGGGTGATCCACCTCCTCTGGAATATTTAATTATTTATCCTACCTACCCCTACCTATCTCTACCTACCCTTAGTTTGCATTGAACCACATGTCATGATTGTGTGCTCACATATCCATATGGCCTTGCCTTTATAAGAAGGCTCATCTACCTTGTATGTAACAACTTGTGATGATCCAGTTGATCAGTATTTTGCATCATTGATAGGAATACAATTTATTGTTCTCATATTTTATCCTCTCTTATTTGTGATATCAATTGGAATCTAGATCTTCGAAAATTCTCACATAGTATCAGAACCATTGGAGTGCCATTGGTTTGCCAATTGAGAGAAATTTGATGTTATTTGGGGTTTTGCATATTGGAGCTTTCTATTGCAGGTTATTATTGGAGCTTTTTGGGTCCAATATGATGTCACCATTAGATTGAGGAGGTTTGACAAATTTAGAATCACCTTTTGTTTCATTCAAATATGATATCTGAGGCTAAATCTAGAGTCGTTTGAGGTGAAAGGTGGTCACTTGTCCAAGCAACGATCTACAATTTTAGAGAACTTTGGGTTACATCTGATGTCACCATTGTCCTTAGAATGCCCAAAATCCTTAAGATCACTTATTCATTTTTCCAAATCGAAGCTCATCACCCTAAGGTGAAAAACTCCCCCTCCTAGGTATCATATAGACTTGCATACAGGTCTGATTTTTTGAAAATAACTTTCTATTTTTTTCATTTTTCAAATAATTAAAATTTTTAAAAATATTTAAATTTTTATTAAATTGAATAGGATGCATTTTTAAAAAAAATGTTTTATTAATGTTTTCTTGGGGGCGGTTTGTTGGCCCGCATGAATTGCGGGTACATTGTAGTCAATGCGGGTACCGTAGTGTACCTATGAGTACACCAGAAGCCCTATGGTGATCATAGGTCACTTGCAGCCCATAGGTAAACCTTTGGTTACTGCAGGTGTTCCCTTTGGCATGTAAGCAACTTGTGGTGATGAGTGTACCTACGGGTACATTGGCCACCTGTGACAACCCCGTAGGGGATTACTTGTTTTGTTTTTTTAATAAAACTGTAAGAAAGTAAACTTTTGATAAGTTTTTTAAATATTTAATTTTTTTTGTTAGATTTATGCCTTTTAATAATATTTTTAAAAACTTTTTCTTCAAGTATTTATAATTAATTTTTTTTCTAAAAATTCAATAAAAATGTGTCTTTTTAAATAAAATATTTTCTTGCATAGGATTTTAATAATGTTTTTATTAAGATTTTTAAAAATATTTTTATTTTTTATTTTTTCATTAAATAAGCAAAATTGGGAACACATATTTTTTTGTCTACCATACCTATCTTGAAACACTTCCTACCGACAATCAAGTGTTGGGGGGGTTAGTTTGCTCCTTTATATCTTTTGGCACTATCCCAATCATAGCCATTTTCATTCGCAATATTATACAAGGCATCTTTTTTGTGGCATTATCTTCACATTTCTAGCTTTGCATATATTTGATTATGTTGTATCCTCTTGCATGAGCAATGTTGTACTCGCACTATTATAAAGTGCCATGCCTCTTTGTACTTGTCATTGATGACATATTTGATGTAATTGTCTTGTACATCGTAGATTAGGAATATTCATGCGAGACATTTACTCTCTTATTGAGAATGTATTTGGATCTAGTACATCATTCATTAGTGCTAATCTGTCTGTCTCCTTGTGAAACTTGGTGCATGGCTCCCATTGACACTTATATTGTACAAATTCATGCATTGCTCTCATGAGACTTTTATTGTACCAATATTTTTGCCATTTATGAGTATCCAGCTGATGCTCAAAGAAGGTTGTCTTCATTCCTGATCTTCACTTTTGTTGTAGTGAGTGATTCATCATCATCGATATTGGTACCTAGTTTTGTCACACTTTCACATTTTTGGTGCAGCATTGACTCTTTCTCTTCCTAATGGGGAGGTATTTTAGTCAACATTATTGGACCATATTTATAGGAGATTCTACATTCAGAGGGGCATCATGGTCTCTCTTGTTCTCTCTTATGTGGGGGAATTTTCCTCACATGAGGTTTTGTTCTTCTCACTCTTCATTGGGAATATTGTGTGTTTTTCTCTCTTTTGGGGGGGGGGGGGTGGTTTCGCATTGGATTTTTCTCTTTCTCCATTTGTGAGGGATTGCATTGGTTTGTGTGCATTCACATTTTTAGATGGGTACCTAACATGGCCTCATAGTCAAGATCCATCTTGCATTGTCATCTAAGTGTATTCCCCCAAAGTTGCACTTAAGAGGGGTTGTTGGTATAAATTATTCCTTAAAATTACACATTACTTAAATTGACTTAAGATAATGCATTTCATAGTAGTTTGGAGATGAGACACTTAGGGAAGTGTGTACATAAGGATGATGTATGTAAGAGAAATTCCACCTTTTGTGGTCTTATCTAGTTGTTACATTCTCCCTTCGGTGGCTGATCCACCTCTTGTGGAATATTTTGTTATTTCTCCTACCTATATGGCCTTTCCTTTATAAGAAGGCTCATCTACATTATTTGTAACAACTTGTGATGATCTAGTTGATTAGTATTTTGCATCATTGATAGGAATATAATTTAATCTTGTCATATTTTATTCTCTCTTATTTGTTATGTCAATTGCATTCTAGATCTTGGCAAATTCTCACAAAATCAATACTACAATAGGTCTATGATACAAACACTAATCTCTAATTTTTATCAATTAGAGTACACTTTATCATATTATGATTAACAACAAACTTCATCGTGACATAATCATATTCTTTTTTAATATCTAGGGGAGGTATCTCACAAAGGGAGAATAGTATATCCAAAATTATCCCACAAATATAACCTAATAGATATAAAATGTAATTTAGTTTAACAAAATGTGGAACAAATACACTCTATAAGACATCCTCAAGCATTATATGATCCATAGATTAAGTTTGTTTCAAGTCTTGGAGTGATATTTAGTTAGAGTAGCACAATGCTTCTCAACTAGATCATACACTTTACCAGAATGTTGAGATAGTTGAGGTGTGGGAGGATGTATAGGTTTAGAAGGTGGAAGACAATATTGAATAAATTGTGTTTTTTCTTAGGTTGTTTCTTTTTTCAAGTATTATAATGTGATGAATTATATGATAATGTGATTCTTGTAACAAATCCTAACTACAATTATTGTTTTGAGTTTCTTTTTGAAAACATTAAAATATAACATGGAGTTCGAAGTAGATTTTTAACACCAAAAATAGTTACCATTAGTATATTTAGAGAATGGGGAAAATATTGATGAAGATACACAATAATTGGTAGTTTTAGACTTTCATTACTATAATTACAAATACTAATCATGTTAATCAGTATTTGATACCATTTTGTGTCAAGAATTGTAGAGGAAAATTATATAGAAATGAAGTCATCAAAACATTCATCTAACATATCAAATTATCGCTATTAAATGACTCAACATGATCAACTAGTATTTCTTCCTCCAAATTTATAGAAATGATGATGAGAAAAATAAGGAAGATATAATCTTGTTCAATGTTTTTATTTTCAATCCTAAAAGAAAATGAATATTTTCATGCAAATATAAGATTTTGAGATAAAGATATAATTTTTTAATGAAGTAAAACTTTATAATCAGTCAATTAGAAAAGAAAACACATCAAAGGTGTACCAAATATGTAAAAGTGTAGAATATATGCAAGTATAAGACTCAAGTATGCTCACAAAAATGTCATGTTTGAAAAGTGATCCAAACCTAAGTAATAAGTTAACTCAAATATGTTCTTTCCATAATAGATTACAAAGTTAAAAAGGCAAAGGAATATATGTTTGTGTACTACCCTAAATGGATAGCCAAAGTAACTAGGTTTTGTTTCTTTATTACGAAAAGTGTAGATATATTGATTTGTTTTCTAATCACATCTAAATTTCTAAAAGATAGTCTGATTAACTGACAATAATAGAACTAGAAAAAAAAAATTATATAGACAAGTATAGAGAAATAAACAAAGGGTGTAGATATGAACCTATTATAAGAAGAAGATGGAAACTAGGATAGAGAGAGACACTGGGCACTAGGGTAATTGAATAGAAAGTTATAGAAGACTAAATTGTGAATGATCTGAGGAGGAAATTGAACTACCACCATGCAAATTTTAGTTAAAATAGGTGGAATAATCTTGCTAGGAATCTTGGTCCTTTGATTTTGTCCTAATTTTTTTATGACAAATACTACCTCAATCTACACAACCTATCTATATCATATAATTATTGTTAAATTCCATATTTAAACCTATATAAGAAGAATGAGAGGAGTTATGGTTGTGGTAATATAGGAGCTTTCCTTAGTGAAGCCCCCACTTAGGCATTTTCATTAATAGCCATGTTCATAACAATGAATTGTGTGTTTTCTTAATCTTAAGTGTGTCTAAGATTGTAGCGAGTAATGATAAATAAATAAAAAATTACTTGAAACCATACAAAAATGCACTAGATTGGATTCCTAAATATCCCAAACAAGATAATTATAATCAATGCAAGAAGAAAAGCTATTCTAAAGGGGAAAGTTAAATATAATTAATATTAAAATATGAAAATATATAATGTGAAAATAAATTAAGAAAAATACCCAATAAACATAGGATACTTAAAGTTGATCATCATTATGTCAGTATAACTCTTCCTTTTCAACATTTAAAAATATTCGATTATAACTTGAAGAGTTCTAACAATTGTATAGTTTGCATGCAAAAATTGTGAGCTTTTAGAATTTAAGAGTTAATTCTTTATTTTGTAGAGTGTCCCATTAGAACTCAAATTATTATTTAATTTTGAAGTCTATTGTTTACGTTTATATATGAATCAATTGATCAATTTTTATAAAAATAAAACACATAATAGTCAATTATCAAAATTAGAAGAAAACTACATGGAGCAAGGCTCACACACACCATGTACGAAAATTCCAACCCAAATATTTTGTACATTGGTCATGGGAATCCTAGTGTATGTATATTTTCCTATTTAAAGTAGTATATATAAGTATATGGGCCATGGATTCGGGACATATTTCCATCTAAATTATTTTATAAAAAAATTTGGTTTGGAGTCACTGATAAAGGTTTTTAGGACTGAGGACAACACCACTTGATTTCAGGGTTACACCAAGGCTATAAAGGCTCCTAAAGTGCATAACGAAAGTGGAATCAAAGGAAGTGTGAAATAGAGTGTGAAATTTGGATTCTACTATTAGTTATCATAATTTATGATGATATAGTGACCAACGTACTCAACATTAAGAGAACCCACAAGAGCACTATCCAACCTAAAATTATACTTTTGTATACTAAAGAAACCAATTATCATATAATAATGTGACCTTTCCTCAAAATATCATATTCTTCAAGGATAATATTGTAATCCTAAGAGTACCTACATAACCAACACTTTAACAAATAATCAAGAGTATTTCATGGAACTATAGCAAAAATCATAAAAACAAGGATCACATATCAATATAATCATATAATCATCTTATCAATCAAAGAATCAACAACACTCCATGGCTAAGAAGGATGTCAAAATATCCAATCACATGAATGTTACCATATCATATCAATAGTACCTAATGTATGAATAAGATCTCATTTCCATAGTACAATCCAAGAGAAAAATAACTTAATTCTTTATGTACTATATTAAAAATTATATCTATTGAATATGAAAAATAATTTTTATTCTATATGCGAAAGATAAATAGAAATAATTTTTTAAGGGCAATGTCTAACTTTACAACATTAGAAAATGATATTTAAAATATATATATATATATATATATATATATATATATATATATATATATATATAAAATACCATGAAAGTGTTACAGATATATTTACAATAAATAAAAAAAATAAAAATTTAACATTATTGTTAAAAGTTATGGCCCTAATAAAAAATAGCTCCATCAAATAGCTCCATCAAGGGCTATGAGGGTCTAAATTCTATACAATTGATTATAAATAGAGAATACCAAGCCATTGTGTGATCTAACATACTTATAATCTAACCAGATGTATAAGTTAGTTATTTGTTCAAGGGAGGTGGAGTGACTTAACTCAATCTATATTAAAATAATTTGAATCATTCATCAACACATACATCACTTTTTAAGTACTAGGGAAAGGAGTGACTTGGAGGATCTAACCATGATAAAAATTAGTATCAAAATTAGCAACAGGAATGCCAATAAATAAAATTTCATTACTCTTCATATTCATAGTTATGGCTCATACCTATATTTATTAGCTGGTATATTTTCATACACGAAAATATGTTTTTTTTTTGTAATCCACATATTTATGTTGGATTCATGGATAAACTTTATAAGTACTCTAAGATTGTGATTGAAATAATTTTTCTCTCATGCATAAGAAATAAATACCTTAATGTAAGTTGTAGTAGAACACTAAATGCCAGCAAGAAAATTAGACTCAAAATGTCAATATTTATGTATAAATTCTAAATTAGTCATATCATGTTGATTATTAAATTAATTACAGATAATAATTTTCCCTTTAAATATTAGTATTAATCTCCCTTTTAAAATACTCATACCTAAAAATTATATCATTATCATCAATTACAATAAACGGACCTTCATCAAATAAAGGGAAATCATATTCCACATCTTGCACTAAATAATGATAAAAGAAAGACATAACTATTACCCACAAATAATACCGTAATGGTCTAGGTCAGGAGAGTTATTCATAGTACAATTAGAATAATAAATAGATAAATAAAGGATCAATGAGACTCATGTGTAGATATTCTTTTTCCATATTAAATGCTTCCCCTTAAGTGATCTCTATTAGCTTAAATTACTATGTAATTATTAATTTTTTAATTAATTTATAACTACAATATTCTTCTCTTGGCAATATGGAGAAATTGATGTTTTGTCATTGATGTCAACACTAGCTATTATGGCTGGTTATCAGCAGACAAGTCTTGATTATCAATAGAAGAACTTGTGTTACCGTTAAGGGTTTAAGGTTTAACTGGTAGAGCTTTTACTGCGAATCTTTGACAAGATGCATAAGTGGTGTTGGTGTGGCTTCTAGATGGAATTCAGGATGGAGAAGGTGATCCTTGATCATGCCTCAACTGATTGGAGACATCACCTTGGCATGGTGGACCGAGATTAGGTCTAACACCTATCTAGGTTATGGATCGATATCATGTTAACATGTTCTCTACACATTACCGAGATTATTTATGGATTGGTTAATGTTTTTTTTGTCTAAAGATGACATGTAATATCATTGTAATATGGATGTATGTAATGATCTTATTGTAGTATCTTTTAGGTGGCCAACATAATTGGTTTAGGCCTTAGGGTTTGTATAAATTGATGTAAGATCTTATTGTAGATTATGTGAGTATCAAGGTCATGGAATGTAATATCATATGCGAAGGTGATTTGATCAATCATAGGTGAATGAATTGGGTTTAACAAAGAGGTCAAAATCCTTCGGTATTGAGCTTAACCGGGAGTGTAATCAGGCATGGTAGATGCTATCTCTGGTAGTTCATTCTTCTGGATTGTTGTCCAATTATCTTGAGGTGGTTATAACCTCTATGTAGTCAGTGAGACTCCTTTGTAATGAGTAGTACGCTCTAGGCAGTGTGCCTTCCTGCATGTGGAGGCCCCTTATTGTATCACATTCTTTCTGCAAAAGTATCATCGGACTGTGGGTAGGCTTCCCATTGTTCTTTTCCCTTTACCATTTTTTCCATGTACAAATCATGGTGTTATGTGGTATGGTTGCATTGTGTTAATTCTTTGTTTCATTCTAAAGTTTTATTGCTTACCAGTATGTGTTTCTGCTATTTCGGTATTCAATGTTTATGTGCTCTGGTTAAAGGTTATTAAATGGTTTGATTAATATAATTTGTTGACAACTGATTCAGCCCCCCCTTTCAGTTGTCCATCAGTTATCCTAACAATTGGTATTAGAGATTTGGTCCTCTTTTTCAGAAGCTTAACTACTTGAGGTAGATCATATGGAAGCTAATACTTCAAATCCACTGGCAATGATTTTTAGAAGAGAAATACCTAAGCTTGATGGAACAAATTATGACATATGGAAAATCCGAATGGAGACTCATCTTAGATATTTTGGCAAGGATATTTGGGAGATCACTGAAAAAGGATATACACCTTATGATCTGGCATCTTGGAATCCTGCTCCTGCAGACTTGGACAAGAATATTGAAAATGATTGCAAAGCTAGAGAAGCCCTCTTGTGTGCACTCATTGATCAGTAAATCATGGGATTGACTGATAAATCATTGACAATGGTTATGTGAGATAAACTACACTCTTAATGAAGGTGACCCTACTATCAAAATTGCTAAACTTGATGGTTACCAGGTAAGATATGAGAACTTGAAGATGGAAGATAATGAAAGAATTGATACATTTATGGAAAGAGTAAATGAGATTGTCATGGGAATTCAATGTTGTGGAGTATCTTTGAGTGAAGATCAAATAGTTTCCAAAGTCTTGAGAGCCCTTCCACTGACTTACAAGATAAAAGCAACTACAATTAGTGAATTGAGAACAATGGCAAATGCTTCAGTTAACTGAGACATTTTGATTGGGAAATTATCTTCTTTTGATCTTGAAGAATTTGGAGCCTCTAGAGCTACAAAGTCTAAACCTTCTTTTCACGCATCATCATATACCAGAAAAAGTAATTGGAAAGCCTTATATGCTAGAAGAGTATCTAAAGGACCGATAAGAAGTATGAAGGAAAAGATCCTTTTAAATGTTTTGTATGTAATATGATTGGTCATTTTGCATCTAGGTGTCCTAAAAGGAATGCCAGATTTAAAGAAAGAGTTAAGAAATCATTTAAGCCTGATTGGAATAGATATAGATTCAAGAAAAGAAAACAATGCTACATAGTAGATGAGGAAGGAGTAAGTGATGACTCTGAGGATGAACCGAAAGGAGACTCTGGTAGTGGATCTGACAATGAAAAAGAATGTGTGTTCTATGCCTTAAAGGAAGGTGAACCAGAACTAGCTATCAAGAATGAAGAAAAGGCCCTGGCAGGAAAAGTTGAAGACAAGGATGAATGGGTAATTGATAGTGGATTCTCACATCATATGACCGGAGATAAAAGAAAATATTTATCCCTGCAAGAATACAATGGTGGTCAAGTCAGATATGGAGATGACAAAGCATGTATGATCAAATGTAGAGGTTTTATTTCTCTGGATAACAAGAATAATACTGATAATGTGTATTATGTAGAAGGTTTAAAGCATCATGTTTTAAGTGTTGGTCAATTGGTGAACAAGGGTTTCCAACTTTAGTTTAACGATAGAAAATGCAAAATCATTAACAAAACTTGTTTCGAGATTGCAACCAGTACTCAGACTGGAGGTAATATCTTTCACTTGAACACTGGTAATAAGACATGTCGGTTGCTCATATTGATGAGAGTTAGTTATGGTATAAGAGGTCATCTCATGTTAATTTTGATTGTATTGTTAAGATCTATTCAACAAACATAGTTAGAGATATACTTGAGATTAGAAAGCCTCATAATATGGTATGTAAGTAATATCAATTGGAAAAGCAAGTTAGGACTTCTTCTAAGAGAATACATGATAAATCTAATGATGTGCTTGATTTGATTCACACTAACTTATCTGGTCTAGCAAGGACTGGAAGCTTTCAACGTGACAGATACTTCATGCTGATAATTGATGATTATTCTAGAATGATGTGGGTGACTTTTCTTAGTGAAAATTTTGAAGCTTTTGACAAATTCAAGATCTTTAAAAAAAAGGTGGAAATGGAAACTAGATTGAAAATTAGAAGTCTGAGATCAGATCAAGGTGGTGAGTTCACTTATCTACACCCCTGACTCCTCAATAGAATGGATAGTGGAAAGGAAGAATAGAACCATTTTGGATGTAGCAAGAACCATGATGATGGAAGCCAACTTTTCTCACATCTACTGGAGAGAAGCAGTGAGTACAGGAATCTACACATTCAACAAAGTTCATATCAAAGGTGAAACTAGTAAGACCCCTTATGAATTATAGTTTGGCTATACTCCGACTATTAAATATTTTAGAATTTTTGGAAGTAACTATTCTATCAAAAGGGATGATTCAACTGTGAATTTTGATCCTCGATGTGATGAAGGGATATTTCTTGGATATTCAACTCAAAGAAAACCATATAGATGTTATAACAAAATATTTCAAAAAATTGTGGAGAGTGCAAAGTCCAAGTGGATGAGCAATACAAAAATCAATCTATATCACATGACATGGAACCAGCAGTGGAAATGATCATAACTGTATGAACAATGCCTCAACTAGTACAATACATTGAGACAATTACACTAGTACAATCAGAAAATTCAACCTTGACTGATGATTAGAACAGTGAACCTGAAGTTCAGAAGACACCAAGGAATGTAAGGTTAAATCATTCTGAAGATCAAATCATTGGAGATAGGAACAATAGAGTTATGAAAAGAAGAAGACTGAAAAATGAAGAGGTATGTCTTATTTCTCAAATTGAACCATCTATTTTTGAAGCTTGTCAAGATAAACATTGGTTAAAGGTTGTGAAAGATGAATTAGATCAAATAGAAAAGAATGAGACTTGGACTTTAGGTCCCTGACCTAAAAATAAGAATGTTATTGAAAATAAATGGGTTTTTAGAAATAAACTAAATGAGGATGGTCAAGTTGTAAGAAACAAGGTTAGAATGGTTTGTAAAGGATATTCTCAAATGAAAGGAATTGATTATGGTGAGACATTTGCACCTGTAGCTAGAATTGAAGCTGTTAGACTATTTCTTGCCTATGCAGCTTATAAGAACTATAAGGTCTATCAAATGGATGTTAAATGTGTATTTTTGAATGGTGAACTTGAGGAAGAGGTATACATTGAGCACATTGATGGATTTTCACTTATAGATGATAAAGATATGGTTTGCAGATTAAGGAAAGATTTATATGGATTGAAACAAGCTCCTAGAGCTTGGTATGCAAGGTTGGATAAATATCTTTTGAAGCTTGGTTTTACAAAAGGCAGTGCTGACAGTAATTTATATTATAAGATCCATGATGATGATAACATTTTTGGAGGTGAAGATAAATTGTGCATGGAATTCTCTAATAATATAAAGAATAAATTTGAAATGTCCATGATTAGTGAGATGAGATTTTTCTTAGGTTTGTAGATTACTCAAACTGACAAAGGCATCTTTATCTATCAAACTAAGTATCTAAGGGAATTGTTGAAGAATTTTGGTATGGATAATTCCAAACCGGTAAGTACTCCTATGCTGACAAGTGAGAAATTATCTATCAAAGACACATATGCACCGCTAAATCAAACAAGGTATAAGTCTATGTTTGTTATATCTAACTCAGACAAGACCAGATATTATGAATGTAGTAAGTATTATTTCAATATATCAAATTAATTGTAAAGAAAATCATGAATGTGCAGTAAAGAGGATATTCTGATATTTGCAAGGAACAACAAAATATGGCCTATGGTATTCTCAAGATGATAACTTCACTTTATGTGCATATATAGATTCAGATTGAGTAGGAGATACTGATGACAACAAGAGCACTTCTAGTGGAGATTTCTTTCTTGGAAAGAAATAGGTTTCATGGATCAACAAAAAATAGTCATGCATTTCTTTATCTACTAATGAAGTGGATTATGTTGCAGAAGCAACTAATTGCACTCAAGTCTTGTGGATGAAGCAAATGTTGAAGGATATCAAGGTAAATTGTAGAGAACCGGTATTTATTTATTGTGATAACTCTGCAGCTATTGACATGTCTAAGACTCCAGTATTTCACTCTAAATCTAAGCACATATCAATAAAATATAACTTTCTAAAGGACAAGGTGGAAGAAAAGGAAGTCAAACTGGTTTATGTGAACACTAAAGAATAGATTGCATATATATTTACTAAACCGTTGTCTAAGGAATCATTTGAGTATTTGAGAGATAGGTTAGGGGAATCTACCCCTCCAACAGAAACTTAATTGATGGAGTAGACCATCATTCTGGTATGCATCATCAGCTTTATCCTTTTCTCTGGGTTGATGTAGGGATGCTACTACTTAGGGGGAGTAGTCAGCTCTGAGATTAAGAGGCTTATATTCTTGCTTTGATATTTTTGCTAGATTTCTGGTATTGATGTCAAAGGGGGAGAGATAGTTATGTGAAAAATAAATTCAAAACTTTACAAAGATATTATTTATAGGGGGAGAGTTATTTATATTCAAAGCTATATGCAGGAGATTGTTGGTTTTCTTCCACAGGGGTAGACTTGTTTGGCATTTCTTGGTACTTAGATGTTTTTCACATCTAGTGTTGCCATCAATGCCAAAGGGGGAGATTGTTGGCAATATGGAGGAATCGATTATGTGTTGCATTGATATTTTATCATTGATGTCAACACTAACTATTATGGTTGGTTACCGGTAGACAAGTTTTGGTTACCAGTAGAAGAACTTGTGTTACCTATAAGTGTTTAAGGTTTAACCAGCAAAGCTTTTACTGAGAATCTTTGGTAGGATACATAAGTGGTGTTGGTGCAACTTATAGATGGACTTTAGGATGCAGAAGGTGATCCTTGATCATGTCTCAACTGATTGGAGACATCACTTTGGCATGGTGGACCCAAATCAGGTCTAGTACCTATCTAGGTTCTGGATCGGTATCATGTTAATGTTCTCTCTGCATGTTACTGGGATGATTTATTGATTGGTTAATGTTGTTCTCGTCTAAAGCCAACATGACATATCATTGTAATCTAGATGTATGTAATGATCTTATTGTAATATATTTTTGGTTGCTGACCTAATTGGTTTAAGCCTTAGGGTTTGTATAAATTGATATAAGATCTCATTATAGATCGTGTGAGTATCGTGGTCGTGGAATGTAATATCATATGCGAAGGTGATTTGGTAGATCTTAGGTGATCAAATTGGGTTTAAGTAAAAGGTCAAAGGCCTTTGGTATTAAGCCTAACCGAGACTATAATCAGCCATGGTAGATGCTATCTCTAATAATTCATTCTTCTAGATTGTTGTCCAATTATCTTGAGGTGGTTATAACCTCTCTGTAGTCAGTGAGACTCCATTGTAATGAACAGTATGCTCTAGGCAGTGTGCCTTCCTGCATGTGCAGGCCCCTTATTGTATCATATACTTTCTGTAGAAGTATCATCTGATTGTGGGTAGGCTTCCCACCATGGTTTTTCCCCTTACCAAGTTTTCCACATGCAAATCATGGTATGTGGTATGGTTGCATTGTCGTAATTGTTTGTTTCATTCTTAAGTTTTATTGCTTACCGATATCTATTTCTTCTATTCTGGTATCCAATGTTTATGTGCTCTAGTTAAAGGTTATAAAGTGGTTTGATTAATGTAATCTATTGACAACTGATTCACCCCCCCCACTCTTAGTTGTCCACCAGTTATCCTAACACCTTCATCATAAAAAATTGATAGAAATCATCTACTAGATACTTAAAATTAGAACCAACACATGTAACTAAACCCAATATTTAAGAATATATAAAAATGAGTCATAAACAACAATATTTATATATAAGAAATCCTTGATGGTGGAGGGCATGAGAGAAATGGTAGCTAGGGTTGAGGGTGAAGATGTAGGGGAGGATGAAGACATTGATCTAGATGGAGAGTGTTCTTTTAGGGGATGGGTTGTGTCTCTATTGAACCCTGTCTTTTTCCCTCTTAAGATTTTGTCTTTGGCTACATGGTTGGAGTGGGTGGATCTATCATTTGGATTGTGCTGGGCTGAGGTGGGGTCTGATGCCCTTGGAAGCCAAGAATGGATTTATGATGAGGCCCATTGACTGTGGCTTCAATCTCTTGTTGCTTCTTTGCCAATTCTCTACGATTGGTTTTTGGGAGACAAGATGTTCGTGCTCTCTTATTATTTTGTGAGGTTTAGCTATTGTGTCAACCAGCTCTAGGTCTTGGTATTTCTACTTCTTACTCCAGCCTATGGATGTCATGTGTCAGCTAATCATTAGATGGTTTGATGCTCAAGGTTTTTTTTCTATTTCATTTCAGGGGTTGTGTGAAATTTGTTCTTTCCTTGATTGAAAGATTGTCTCGTTAGTATATTTAGGAGATTTTCTTGTTGTTCCACCTTCTCTTAGACCTTTGTGATGATGTTTTGGTGATTTTTTTTTCCTCTCTCTTCCCTGCTCTTTTGTAATGCCCCGCCAAGAACCCCGAAGGAAAACCCACAACAAGGGTGAAACAATTTTTTTTTACAAGGATAAACATAATAAGTGCATAACACACAACATGCACGATAACACAAGTGTAAGACTTACACCAAAATTCCTTAAGGGTTTCCAACAAAGAATTTAAACCAAAAGATAAATTCCATAATTAAGGTTAATCTAATAATTCATCATTAACTCAATGATCACCATAAGCCATATGCAATATCAGATTACACAATTGAAAGATTCAAAGGATACAATATAATTTCTCTTCAATAAGCATGTACAAATAAAATAAACGAAACTTGATAAATAACATCCCAATCTTAGGATTAAATTTCTCTTCCAATAAAGATACAACTTAACCAATTACAAGGTTACAAAATATCATGATACAACAACCACATAGGTCTCCAAATAACAATAATATCCAAACATGAGATAAGCATGAGCCAGAATCCACATCAACACATGCAAAGCAAATCCTCGCATGAAGGAATGAACAAGAACATCTGATGGGAAGTGCAACTACCACCCAACCATGTAATTCCTAAAATGGAATCACCCCACTGTCCTAGGAGATAGATGAGGACCCTCAAGCAAGCAAAAGAATGGCATGGTCTAGAAAACAATATGACTCCATGACAACACAAAGAGACTCCACAATAATCCAGGTGACTCAACATCACAAATGCAAAAGCAAATTAGCAACACAAAACACAAGTGAACCGACATCACACACACAAATGAACCTAAAGAGAGAGTGTCATCACATAGCTTAAGATGGATACCATGGTATAACCTCCATAGGTCCCGACTCATTGTCTTAGTAACCTCTCCTAAACCTCAGTTTCCAACTAAGTCTCATGCGGACCCTACTAGCCTTTAATGAAGACAAGGTGGTCGGTTTTTCATTCTAGGCCTTCTCCCTACATTATGAGCCTCAATACAAACACTCGGCTATGCATGAGGTACAATATCTTTATTAATGTTTGAGAGCTACCCACCTAATCAATTAATTAGATTATCACTTATTATTTGACTTTCGATGGGTCGTAATGCCTACCACTTTTGGCACAACCCCCAAGAGAAATCAACTCTCTCAAAGAACACTAAACAAACATGGTCACTCCTCGAGGACCGTATGGCGAAGCAGATAGCCATAACACCACTTTTAGAAACAAGTGGTCAAACAAGGACACACTAATTCTTGGCTAACCGTAAGGAAAAGACACCAAATGGTTAAGATAATGAAGCCAACATATATCACTTGGTCAAAGGTACTAAATACGCCACCACAGGATGACTAAACCATAGGCCAAAAATAACACAATATAACTCTTGCAAGGAAAACTAATTTCACTAAGTCCGCACTTAGACAATCTTTGAGAAAATCAGCATCATAAGTACTTGCAACAACATTGATTCAAAATTAAATAAACCACTCTTTTACCATTCACATCTATTCAATTTCCAAATCAATATTCCATCAAGCATAAAAATCACGTCAAATACTCAACTGAATAAAAACCTGAATTCCTAATAGGCATTTAATTCATTTCTTGAATATATCCAAATTAGCCAATTTGCATTACTAATTCATGCCTTGATTTCCATTGATAAATTTATTAAACTACACAATAAAAATCACCTGAAAAATCACCATCTCATTTAACATTAAAACCACTTTAAAATATATTCCATTTTATAAAAATTAACTTCATAGCATAAATCGGTTTGTACTGGTAAGGGTAAAAGGTCAAGCGGTGGCGAAGTCCAACAGATAGTAGTGTTTCTGCCAAGGCAACAGAAACTACCTGTCGGTAGTACCGCTACCACTGTTAATGGGCATACCGACCAATAGCATTGCTAGCAACCAATAGCAGGCACTAGAAACTAGTAGCAGGCACTAGCAACCGGTAGCAATCCTATGGACCCACGTGGTGGGACTAGCCTACCATGGGGTAAGGTAAGGTCTACGGAACATTTAAAAAACATGCTTCCAAATCATTAAAATCTATTTTAACATGAGCATGATTCATTCTAAGATCATTTCATGGGCACACACATACATAGTGCCAAATCCAAATTTCAAATGGATATTTACCAATAAGGCAAATGGTGAGCTATAGTCATACAAGAACCCTAAATCTTGGGAAACAAGATAATAGGAAGCACACAACAACCTAAATCCAATTCATTCTATTCCAAATAGAAGACAAATCTAAGAAGTTGATTTTCAAGAACACAACATACAACAAATAGAGAAATGAACCATTTATTTCCTACATGCAAACATATGATATAAATTTCACAAAACCAACATTAATAGACACTCTTTCTTCCATTCCAGTCATTCCACAAGAATTTACAAGAAGATTTGCATAATTTCAACACATGGGAAGCAAACTGAAAAATTCAAATTTAAATTATAAACAAGAAGAGATTATCCATCCTTGGAGCAACTAGAAAGAAAAATGATGGAAGAATCCCAATCCTTGCAACCCAAATTGAATTCTTACTCCTCCTTCTAGAATGATTTACCAAAATTCTCTTCAAAAATTCTTGCCTCCTCTTCTCGTGAATTTCCAGGCATATATGGAAAAATAATTTTTAACCTAAAGTTTCTAGGTTGAAATTTTTTCCATCCAATCAGATTTAAATAGTTTTAAAGTAAAAACAATTAGATTTACATTTTATCAAAAAATATTTCTTTTTCAACAATTAAAATGAAAAAGTTAAATGGAAAGGTAAAAAGAAAATCTTTTTATTTTATTTCCTATTTTCCAAAATACTTTCTTTCAACATAAGAATTTATCATTTAAATGGCTAGGCAATTATTTTTTTCCTTCCACAATATATATTAAAGCACTTTACACAATGAAATAAGTCATTTAACCATTTAATCTAGCAAATCATTAATTCAATTAGATGAATAATCTCAGAGCATAATAATTAACTAATTATGCCAACATAAGAGAGCATCATCCATTGATCTGATTTATGAAAACCAGATTACAATACCTAGTGTGATACTTGCGGTATTGTAGATTTCAACACAAAAAGAAATTGACAACAAGAAGATTGCAAACCAAAAACTGTCTCCATTCTATTCAAAATTGGAGTTTATACAAGTCGAATGTATCCCAAGGGTCACACAAATCCCTTGGAATTTGAAATGAAGAGTCATCATAATGTTTATTACAATTAAACTATTAAAACTATCAAAATTATCAAAAAACTAAATATAAAATTTCAGTCCACTTTGAGAAGGCATAACTTTCTCATCCTAGCTCCGAATTACAAACCGTTGGATGCGTTGGAAAGGTACTCAAGTAATCTAGAACATATAAAATTTTGTCCAAAAATGCACCTAAGACCCTCAAAATTGCAATTTACTAAAACATATAAAATTTTGGAAAAATTAGATTTCAATATTTTCCCAATTTAATCCTGATCATCCATTCAATTAAATAACCATGCAGATGAATGAAAGCATGCAAAATGAAGAATGATCAAATGACGAATCACAAATTACCAAACTGAATCGCTATGACTCGCATACCAGTCATAAAAGAAAGACAACCAACTAACAACACTCAGACGAGTGTAACTGTGAGTCAAGTTAGGGTCCAACAACTATCTCCTACACTCCCATCGGACATATAAGGCATGCTCAGACCTGTGAAACTAGTTGGATTCGATACCCCGTACCTAAATGGTACTTGTACCTGCAATGTCCTACAACAAAGAACCACACATGCATATAGACAAATATATATATACAAACATGACACACACACTGGTGAAGTAGAGTCATGACGTTCCTTGTCTCACCAAAGTGAGTGAAGGAAAATCATCCCCTCGCATCCCATACACATGCAAACACACAACATAAAAATAATGCATCGCACATATAAGGTAAAAGTGTTAGTCCATGATAATGATCCATAAAATAACATTAATCATAAGCAGTGAGATACTGCACAAAATCATACACTATAAACCCACATAAAGCATGAAATAACATTGCATAAAATCTAAATCAATATACAATAATGTTCCACTGAAGTCAATCAAAAACATACAAAAATAGCCTGATCAAGGAGGGGTACTACATCCTCCCCCCAAAGCCTAGGCTTACTCCTGGAAGCCTAAAACAGATAAGAATAAAGCTCTCTCATCTTCACTGCATCTTCCCATGTCGTTGAGGTCTCATCACTTGGATCCCATAGGACCCTTACCTGCTTGATGATATGACCCCTAAGGGTCAAATCTTGATGTTGAAGAATGCACAGGGGGTGCATGGAAAGTTGCCCGTCCTCGACCTGCAAAGCATTCCAATCAAGAACATGGGTCACATCAGAATAATAAGGTCAAAGAATAGAAACATGAAAGACATCGTTGATGTGGGATAGACTCACCGACAAGGCAAGATGGTAGGCAACAGGTCCTATCCTCTAAAGGATCTCAAAAGGGCCTACAAAACAAGGTGTGAACTTATAACCCTTTCCATAATGGATCAGACTCTTCCGCAAGCGCACTCTCAAAAACACACGATAGCCAACATAAAACTGACTATCTACTCTATGGGAATCAACATACTTCTTTCTTGTATCTTGAGTAACAAGCAAATGCCGATGAATCTGTTCAACCTACTGCTCCATCTCATGAAGCATACTTGGGCCTAAACACACCCTATCCTCCATCTGATCCTAACTCAAAGGACTACGACAAGGATGACCATACAAAGCCTAGAAGGGAGACATGCCTACAGAGTTGTGATATCTGTTGTTATAACAAAACTCCACAAGGCAAAGATATTCCTCCTAACGTGACTCTTGGTCCATAACATACATGTGAAGCATGTCCTCCAAAACCTGATTCACATGCATAGTCTAACCGTCGGTCTCTAGGTGATAAGCTAAACTAAAGTTCAACTGGGTTCCCAAAGCAGCTAAAGTGAGGTCCACAAGGTTGAAGTAATGATAGGGTCTCTATAAAAAATGATCTACCTTGGAATCCCATGCAACCTTACCACATCTTCCAAGAAGACTCGTGCCACCACTGTTGTTGTATAAGAAGATCAAATAGGAAAAAATGAGCAAATTTGGTTAATCTATCAACAATGACCATGATGGCATCATGACAACATGAGGAAATAGGCAACCCCACAATGAAATCTATGGTAATGATATCCCATTTCCAATCTGGTATCAAATTAGGTTGTAAAATATCTGCAGGATGTTGATGCTCCACCTTCACTCGCTGACATTATAGGCACTTTGACACAAAATAAGAAATGTCACATTTGATAACAACCCAATGATATATTTGTCTAAGATATACATGCATCTTCTTAACACTAGGGTGTGCTGAATAAGGTACACGATGGGCCTTAGTCATAATAAAAATGCGAAGACCCTCCAAAGGAGGTACATAGATCCATCCAAGATGTCAAAGAAGACCATTTGACTCGAGAGTATAACTAGAATATCTACCCTCCAATGGTCTTCCAGACTCCACCATGGCTCAAACATCCTGATACTAGGTGTCTTGAGGAAGAACTCCAAGAATTCTCTCACTCAATTACACACCAAGGGACAATGTTGCAACCTCATGCTGCCTATGGCTCAAAGCATCTGCCACTATGTTCTCTTTCCCCTAAATATAAATAATTTCAAAATCATGCTCGCAGAGGAATTCCATCCATCTTCACTGTCGAGCATTCATGTTCGGCTATGTGAAAATATACTGCAAACTGCAGTGATCACTATGCAACTCAAACCGACGCCCCAATAGGAACTGTCTACATCTAACCAATGCATGCACTACAACTACCAACTCTAGGTCATGAACTAGATAGTTCAAATCATGATCCTTGAGTTTACGAGACTCATAGGAAACCACACGCTCATGCTGCATAAGCATTGCACCTATACCATCCAAATAGGCATCCATGCATGCCATGAAACCTCTGAATGGGTCAAGGATTAGCAAAATAGGAGCACTAACAAGGAGTTCCTTCAAGGTACAAAAATAAAATTCACATTGCTCTGACCAAACAAAATTCTTCCCTTTCCTTTGAAGAGAAGTAATTGGGTGGCCTATCCAAGAAAAGCTCTACACAAAATGATGGTAATATTCGGCCAAACCCATGAAAATTTAACCCTTAGAAACATTGGTTGATGCTAGCCAATCAACAATGGCTTATATCTTAGAAGGATCCACGAATGCACCTTCTCTCGAAACTATATGACCAAGACAACTCACCTCTAACTTGAAGAAATCACACTTTGCCAAATTCACAAAAAGTTGATTCTCCCTCAAGCACTGGAATACCTTATGCAAGTGACCCTCATGCTCTTCCATGGATTTAGAATAAATCAATATTTCATCCAAGAACACAAGGATAAAGTAGTCAAGGTAGGTGCAAAAAACCCCATTCATAAGACTCATGAATATTGAAGGTGAATTTGTCAACCCAAATGGAACCACTGTGAACTCATATTGACCATAACAAGTACGAAACACCATCCTATGAATGTCTGCATCATGAATGTGCAACTGGTGATACCCAGATTTCATATCTCTCTTAGAGAACAACTTGGCTCCCCTTACTATATTAAAAATGTCATCTTTTCAAGGCAATGGATATGGATTCCAGATGGTTACCTTATTCAACTGTCGATAATCAATGCATAACCGAAGATAACTGATGCACCCCAAGGAGAAACACTAGGATGAATGAACACCTTGGCCAACAACTCCTCAACCTGCAACTTCAACTCACTCAACTCCTAAGTAGTCATCTGATATGGTGCTCTCGAAATAGGTTCCGCACCAAGAACCAAGTCAATGCAAAACTCTATGTCTCACTTTGGAGACATACCGGGATTATCCAAAGGAAACACTTTATCATACTCTCAAAGAATAGGGTGACAATCAAGAGCGATTTATAGACTCTCTTATTCATCCACATCCTCAAGAGAAACTGTAAAAAGCTGACACCCTTGATGCATGCACCACCTAAGTTGCATAGCGGAAATCATACATAAGGATATTGATTGATGAACTCCAATGATCCCCACTCTCCTGCCATGGTCATCTAAACAATCTATTATCTTCCGACGATAGTCTACACGAGTGTTGTGAGATGATAAAAAATCCATCCCTAACACAACTCCATAGGACCCCAAAGGAATGACTTGAAGGTCAATTGAAGTGACAAAGGGTCCTAGGTCCAACTCATATCTAGGAACAAAGGCATCTACAAACACTTGCACACCAGTAGCCAACTCTATTTGCCACCTATCTACCTGCCTAGCAGACACAAGCCCGCATTGCTCCATAATGGATGAAGAAAAAGAAAGAATCTAAAGCATCGGAATCAAAAAGTATAGAGATAGGAATACCACACAACACACCTGTGGTCTCAATCATGGTACTCTGATGCTCAGACTAGCGGTGACCCATCGCTACAAATACTCTATGGGATCTACCTGCATCCCCCACTGTTGGCTTTGATGCAGCTGGCCTCTTGCTACTCATCTAGTGAGGACGCTAAGGGCACTGAGTGGCCTTGTGGCCAAACTGACCATAAGAGAAGAAAGCTCCTCTAACAGGTCTTCTACTCCTAGATGACCCATTGGACTACTAAAAGCTCTTCCCACTAGGTACTCGAGATGCACCCTGAGAGGACTAGCCTAGAAAAGTCTGCCTACTCTTCGTCCAACTCCTACTCTTCTAAACTGAGAGTTGCCACCCTGCTGGCCCTGAGACTGCTTTGGTCTCAGTAGTTGTTGGTGCTGCTGCTGACCATCCTTAGAGGGTTCCCGAGGACCCCTGAAAGTTGGAGCAGTCTGGGACTAATTCCCTCTCCCTCTAGACCCACTAAAAGGATCACTCCCAAGATGAACTCCAAACTAGCTTCCATGAGCATGGCTAAGGTTCTTCTCTACTAGCCTAGATTTTTCCATGACTACCTCTACTAAAGTAGGCTCAAAAACCCTCACTCCTCCACTGATTCGGTCATTAAGACCCCTCCAAAAGTGTTGAACAAGCATAGCCTCATCATTACCGATCCCAACATACTATTTGAGCTCATAGAACCAGTGCCCAAACTGATCCACAAACAACCCAAACTGTCACAGAGCATAAAACTCGTCTGCTCGCGACTGCCACCACTAGGGTGAGAGAAATCATGCACTGAATCTCTCTAGAAAGATCTCCTATGACACGATCCTCTCCTCCTCTAACCTCCACCAGATAGATGCAAATCTCTCAAGTGGCATGATAGTGCATCTCACCTTGGTGTTGCTACCATATGAATACATGGTGAAACACTGATCTAAACTAATAAGCCAAGTCTCTACCTTGAGAACGGTACCTTTACCGTCAAAGAAAGGAGGGTTGGACCTCATCAAGTCCCTCATGTGCCCATTGTTAGCGGGATCTTAGTCCACTAGGACCTCTCTTCCTCTAGGAGATCTCTCTCTCTCTCTTGAATCTATTGGTGGGTTTCCCCTACTTGGGCATGGATGGGCTGATCTACCTCAGGTTTGGTGCCTAGTCTAGCTAGCACCTCCTAAAACATCTGCCGCAACTCTTCCCTTTTGTAGACCTTCTCTCCTGAATGTAGTCCCTCCTGTTGAACTGACTAATCTCTATCCACACTCGCATGAGTGGGTGGTGTCAAAGGACTATTCTAGTTGAAACCTTGACCCCATCCTCCTTCTCAGCCTCTGGTGTGGCCACCAACATGGCCACCTCCCTTGTCTTTCCTAGCCATGGCCTAACACTGCACAAGAGAGAAAAGTTTAGATCAAAGGCAAGGAAAGAAGAAAGGAAGTCACACCACAAGACCTACACAAAAGGTCAAGGCAAATTGGCTCACTACAAAACTAGAGTACCCACTATTGAAACATGGGCTTTGATACCAAATGTAATGCCCCACCAGGAACCTCGAAGGAAAACCCACAAAAAGGTTGAAACAATTTATTTTTTAAATGTATAAACATAATAAGTGCATAAGACACAACATGCACGATAACACAAGAAGAAGACTTACACCAGAATTCCTTAAGGGTTTCCAATGAAGAATTTAAACCAAAAGATAAATTCCAGAATTAAGGTTAATCCAATAATTCATCATTAATTCAATTATCACTACAAGCCATATGCAATATCAGAATACACCATTGAAAGATTCAAAGGAAACAATATAATTTGTCTTCAATAAGCATGTACACATAAAATAAAGGAAACCTGATAAATAACATCTAAATATTAAGATTACACTTCTCTTCCAATACATGGCTACTCAATATACATATAAAGATACAACTTAACCAATTACAAGGTTACGAAAGATCATGATACAACAACCACATAGGTCTCCAAATAACAATAATATCCAAACATGAGATAAGCATGAGCCACGATCCACAGAAACACATGTGAAGCCAATCCTTGCATGAAGGTAAAAACAAGAACATCTGATAGGAAGTGGCACTACCACCCAGCCATGTAACTCCCAAAATGGAATCACCCCACCATGCTAGGAGATAGCTGAGGACCCTCAAGCAAGCAAAATCATGACATTGTTGAGAAAATAATATGACTCCATGATAGGACAAAGAGACTCCACAATAATTTAGGTGAATCAACATCACAAATGCACAAGTGACTCGACAACACAAAACACAAGTGAACCTAAAGAGAGAGTTTCATTGCATAGCTTAAGATGGATACCATGGTATAGCCTCCATAGGTCCTGACTCACTCTCATGGTAACCTCTCCCGAACCTTCGGTTCCAACTAAGTCTCGTGTGGACCCTACCAGCCTTTCGTGAAGATAAGGTGGTCGGTTTGCCATTCCAAACTCTAGTAACCTCAGACACAGGAGACCTTGTTTTTTTAAATATCCTATTGTTTCTCTCTAGCCAAACATTCCAAATTAGAATAGATGGAGATATGATCCAAAGGCATGCATAAAAAGATGAGGCAAACATAAAGGGCCAAGATCTAAAATGGGAAATGAGATCCTTACCAATAACAAAGGATATATTTAACTTCTCAAACAACTACTACCAACATTCATAAGCATAATCACAATGTAGGAATAGGTGTGAAGAAGATTCCAAATTTTTGTTACAAAGGACACAAGGGAAAACAACAGTAATACCAAGCCTATCTAGTCTCATACCTGTAAGGACTCTATCCTGAACTGCCAAACAAGCAAAGGCTCCAACTTTGGGAAGACAAGTTGAATGCCAAAACAACTTATAAGGCCAAGAAGATAAATCTTTAGTAACCATAAGAGAGTTGTAACCATCTTTAACAGTGTACTTACCAGAAATATTCTCTGTCGAAATAATTTCATCCTCAAAATCAGAAAGAAATACAATTCCATCCCCCAAAATATTTTCAAAATCTAATTTCATGCTTTGATCAACATCTAAGAAATCAATCGACTTCCATCTAGCTAGCTTAAGGGGTCCACTAGTCACAATTTCAAAATAATCTGCTACAAAAACACCCCAAAGGGAAGAAAGAACATTGATCAGAGGAGACCAATCCTGAATATTCACCAAAGGTGTGTGTCCATTCCATACTTCATCCCAGAATCTGACCTTTCTACCATTATGAACAATTTATGAGAGATGAGGCAAAATAACCGATCTACATTTACAAAGGAAATTCCAAATAGCAGAACCCGAAGGCAAATTTGAGACTTTAAAAATGTACTCTCTCAGTCCATTATTTAAATATTTGGCAAACATAATATGTGCCCATAAGGAGCTAGGCTTGTCATATAATTTTCAAACCAACTTAGCACCTAAGGCTAAATTCTGATTCTCTAGACTCTGAATTCTTGTTCCTCCAAGTTCCTTAGGCAAACATACCTTATCCCATGCAACTAAAGGGAGTTTCTTCTTTCCATCTTTATTATTGTTCCAAAGAAAATCTCTAAGAGTATCCTATAAACTAACAATGGCTGCTTTTGGAGACTTCAAAATAGACATGAGATATATGGGAACAACATTCAAAAAAGACTTGATGAGAACAATTTTACCCACCAAAGTTGACCATCTATGACTCCATGAGAGAATTCTTTTAGAAATGACCGAAATAATCTTATCCCAAAAACCAATCTTATCCTGTTTAACAAAGAAAGGAATCCCAAGGTAAGTACATGGAAGATTTCCAATCTCAAATCCCCAAAAGGATTGCAACCTATGCTGAACTAGTTGTGATGTATTAAGGAAAAAAATCTTTGATTTATCACCATTCACTTTCTGACCAGAAAACGATGCATAATTTTGTATTATTCCTTTAATCACTTTTGCCTCAACTAACGAAGCATGTCCAAATAATAGAGCATCATCTACAAAGAGACAATGAGAAATACTTTGGGGAATATTTTGAATCCTTATACCTTTCAAAAGCCCCCCCACTTTAGCAGCCCTAATAGCCCAACTAAAGGTTTCGACTAGGAGAATAAACAAAAAGGGGAGAAAGGGTTTCTCCCTATCTCAAACCCCTAGAGGAAGTGAAAAACCCACAAGGAGAACCATTAATTAAAACCTAGAATATTGTAGAAGAAATACATGCATGAATCCATTTGACCTAGGCCTTGGAAAAACCTAACTTTTCAAGAACAACATATAAAGCCCCCCATTCTACTCTATCATAAGCCTTCATCATGTCTAGTTTAAGTATCATGGTCGAGGTTCTTTGGGTGGAAATAGAATGCAGCACCTCATGTGCTACATTTGCACCCTCTATTGTCTCCCTTTCGGGAACAAAACCACCTTGCTCCAATGAAATGATCCTAGGTAGAATTTTTGCCAACCTAAGGGAAATTGCCTTCGTAAATATCTTATACAAAGTGTTACATAAAACAATGGGGCAGAAGTCAGCAAAAGTTTTAGTATCCTCTTTTTTAGGAATAATTGAAATCATTGTAGTATTAAGTTCTTTTAAAAGGACGTATTTCTCCTAGATTCCTTGAGAGCCAATAAAACATCATTTCCCACAAAATCCCAACATTTCTGAAAAAATAAAGGAGTAAAAACCATCTGGTCCTGGGGCTTTATCCAGATTCATGGCAAAGAAAACACTCTTAGCTTCTTCTAAGGAAAATGGAGACATCAACATCTTATTGTCTTCCATTTATACTAAAGGAGGAATATTAGATATAGTATCATTGCTGAGATTTCCATTTTCTGAAGATAATAATGACTTAAAAAACCTAACTACCTCTAAAGCAATGTCCTCTAGCTCTATCAATAACTTCCCATTCTGACACTGAATACATGATATCCTATTCTTACATCTTTTAATCTTAGTTGAAGAATGAAAAAAATTTGTGTTCCTGTCACCATTTGAAAGCCATAACTCTCTAGATTTCCATCTCCAATAGATTTCCTCTCTAGCTAACACCTCCTCAAGCTATAATTTTAGTGACTTCTGTAGACACTCAAAATTGTCATGTCTAATTAAATAAATATTTTATTTATTTAATTATCTAAGCCTAATTCTTCTATTAATTAAATAAATTTTTATTTATTTAATTAATTCATTTATCCTCTTCTAGCCTTATTTCTCATTTAAATAAATACATTTATTTATTTAAATTATCCCTTTCCTAAATTAAATAAATATTTTATTTATTTAATTGTCCTACTTCTTCTATTAATTAAATAAATCTTTATTTATTTAATTAATTCATTATCTTTTTCTACACATGACACATGTCATTCATCTCTTAATTCATACACTACCTACCTCTTTCATTATTTTGGTATTTCCTTTACCTACCCTCTAATCCTAGCCGACCTCTCTTTCTACACCTCTCAATCTTAACCCTCCATTTCATATTGTGTCTTCTATTTAAGGAGATGCTTTCTTCATTGTCAAACCCTAATGACTAATGACTGATTTTGGAGTACTTGGCTACACTACGATCCTACTTGCAACCACATTCCGTTCTTTGTTGAGCTCTTGTGCATATAAAATCTGAGAGCAAATATATCAAGCAAGATCAATGGAGATAGGAAGAATGGAGATCAAAACCCTATTGGACATGTGATGGTATAATCTTTGTGATTTCATTTGATTTGCATTATCTTAGGTAATCTCCATATGTTATGGTGGATCTTTGTTGATTGTTAGGCTAGGGTTTAGTGGTTGAATTCATTTAGCCTTTCAATATTGTTGTTATTGTTATCCATTTTCACCATACACATTTTGGCACGCCCGGTGGGACCGTTGTCCCTTTGCATTTAACATTTTTGTTGCAAATTTTGCATTTTTGAAGTTGCAGATCGGATAGTTTTCGACAACATTTTAGGTTTTTTTTCCGCGTCTGCAAGTGTTCGGATCGTGTTTTTGTGTTTCAGAAGCGTCTGCGATATCGAGAATCACGTCCGTGTTTCTGCCAATCTTTATTTTTGCAGGTTTCTAGAATCGCGTCTACGAATTTTAACCGCGTCTGTGCTGGATCTTATCGCGTCTGCACTCGAAAGTCGCGTCTGTAACCTCTGATCGCGTCTGTGAATAACAGAACCATGTCTGTGTCATAAAGACGCGTCTGTGTCTGGTATAGTAGCGTCTGTGCTTTCTGTTTTAATTTTTCTAAGATTCAGATTTTCGGATTTTGTACTTACGGTTTTAGATCTGGTTTATTCTCGGCTAACCCTTGCAGATCTAGCTAACCTGATTTGTGCAGCTTGCTTTGGAGGCAAATACGTTTTTGTTGAAGGCCCCTTTTCAGAAAGTCTTTTGGGTTTTCTAAAATTTACCTAACTTGTGTGCTTGCAGGAAGGGGTGATCATTTGAAACAACCCAAACTACTAACAAATTTTGTTGCAGGGCCTTGGCTAGGGTTTTGTAATTTAATTGTGTGCCTTGTTTTCATAGATTAGCAAACACTTCCATTGGTGCACTAAAATTGAATCATTGTCTTTTGTGTCTTGAGCAATAGGCTCTTTTTGTTTAATCTTTAGAGGGCCTGTCTTCCCGTGTGGTCATTAGGACTACTAGTGAGAAGAGAACGACCCAAGTGGTAGCGAGGAAAACCCACCTCATCCAAACCACTATAATCAAATGTATTCATGGTGAAAACTATGAATAACGTGTGCTGATTAGTTCATACCGACACTATGTCTCCCCATAAACCCGTTTGATCAAATTTATTTGATCATTTGTAGGGCGTAACCCCTACCGGCTGGGAGCCTTCTGTATTTACAGAGCTGAAAGTGCCGCATGTATGGCCACACGAGCGGATGCCCTTACTAGTACCTCTTTGTTTTAGATGCCCAAATCCTTCTAGTTGTTGAGGCAGGAGGTCGGACCTCTGGTAGCGGCCCACACACATACGGTTCTTAGTAGAGATACAAAGTTCGCCATGGGGAGTTTTCATGGGGACTGATGCTTGGCTGACCCGAGAAGTGAGTGCCGAGGGTGGAGCCAGTGAGGTCAAGCATCTAAGTATCCGCTCTGAATAGCGTAGCCTTGGGGGTAAAACCCTATGTGGGATCAACAACTATTGTCTTGGCCAGCCCTAAGATTTGTGCTTGTCTTATGATAAACACTCAAACATTCAAGACAAAACAGCAAAACATTGTGTCTTTTGTGTCTTCAAGTGTATGCAAAAACTTTTTACATCAAACAACACACTTTTGGAGTCTAAACAGTTTACAAACATTGAGTCATCAACATTGTGTCCTCTTGTCACGAAAAACAGTCGAAAAATCAGATTTGGTCACAACAAAAACAACTTCACAGATAGGAAAAAAAAATTGCACTAAGGTTACAGAAACGCGTCTGTGTCTATTAAAACCGCGTCTGCGTCGGATAAGCGCGTCTGTGAAGTATAGAATAGTGTCTGTGTTTTTATCAGCGTCTGTGTCAAACAGAGAGGCGTCTATGTCTGGAAAACGCGTCTGTGAAGTATACAGAGGCGTCTGTGTCAGGATTTGAAAACTTTAACAGTCAAGCAAACAAAGAAAATCAGTTTCGGCATACTTGAGCTTCCTAGGTTGTCTCTTCAGGTTTCATCTAGCATTCAGCCTGTTCTAAGGTTTCACATAGTCCATCATTGCTTCACATCTCATTTTACATTCACAATTGTCTAAACTTGAGTCAAAAGGTCACTTGCTTGTCCTCATCATACTTTGTCAACACACTACATACTACTACACTTTGCTAAGTGGTCCCTCATCAAGGTTTCTTACCTTTGGGTCTCATTTGGTCTTACTTAGAGTCAAGGTCAGCTTACCTCATCAAGAGAAACTATCCTCTCTTTGGAAGTCACACCTACTATACTACTTACATACTTGGTCTTACACTTTGGACATTGCAAGTACACCTCAAGATTCATTTACACTCCATACAACTCTTGGTCTTCCATACTCTTGTCATTTTCATCTAGTTTCTCATCTTGGTCAAACACCTAGTTCATGGTTGAAACCTGCCTTCAAAAATCTAGGAGAATAGCTAAAGAAGCTCAAGAATCCGTAAACATGAGTTCTTATGAGTGTGACAATGGTCTATTCTACAATCCTGAGCACACTACATTACCAGACATGAATGTTTATAGACACAATCCAAATGTGGAAAACACAAACACTATAAACAACAATGCTACACACAATGACATAGTGGACAATTCTTCAATACTATCAGCAGACATACAAGAATCCATAATGGATCCTCAATTCAATAGATTGGTTGAAGAGATAATGAGGAGAGATCGTCAATACTTTTTAAACATGATGGCACAAAGTGGAGCTAAAATACCACATGATTTTGACTTATCTCAACTTATGGAAATTCGACCCTCACAGCAAACTCAACCTAACATGGATCAAAGGAGACCAAATAGTGGAGGAAATAGAGGACCGAATAATATGATGCCGGAGTCACCATCAGTTTTGCTTCAAAAGCCAGCAATCCCACATACACAAGCTCAAACATATGATACTTACACTCAAGGACCATCATGGAGGCCTTATGCTCAATCACATGCTCAAGGTATGAATCAATCAAAACAAGTGGATACTCAAGGACATCCTCAAAATTTTGACACAAGGAGACCTCATGTCAAAATTGGGGGCAACACAATGGAAAATGAAAGGCCTATTGAATATGGTTTATACACACAAAGCAGATATGGGGTCCCTCAACAAGAAGTTATGCCAAGTGCTCCATATATGTCACAACAATATAGACCTCCATATGGACATGTCTACGATCAGTATCATCCATACATGAAACAAGCTCCTCCTCAAATGGGTGTTTCAAACATGGGTATACTACAAGAAATCCATCTCCTCCCAAGAATAATTTGGAGCAACAAATTAGAGATCTACAAAAGAAAATGGAGGACATGAGTACACCAAAACCTACATACACTATGAGAGATATATGTCCTTATCCCTTTGATAAGAGCATTCCAATGCCTCCATTTCCTCCACACTTTGTAACGCCAAAATTTGACAAATATAGAGGGAGAGGAGACCCCAAGGCACACATAAGACAATTCTTCACAGCTTGCATTGAGGTAGCGGCAGAAGAAACATACTTAATGAGGTTGTTCCCACAGAGCTTAGGAGATCATGCTATGGAATGGTTTTCTCAATTACCTCCCGGTATTAAGTCATGGGGCGACTTGGCAGAGGCATTCATTCAGCATTTCTCTTACAACATTGAAATAGATGTCTCAGTTACTACCTTGTGCAATACGAAACAAAAGGAAGGAGAATCTTTTGCAACATTTTTACAGAGATGGAGAAACCTAGCTAGCAGATGCTCTTGTGAAATCCTGCAAAAATAGATGGTGGAGATGTTTAAACAAAACGTTAATAAAGCTATTGGCTATGATCTCAGAAAAGCTTGTTTATCTACATTCAAGGATGTCATAGAAAAGGGCCTAGCAATAGAAAAGGTCTTAAGTGAAAAAGGAGTTATCAAACTATTCAAAGAAAACAAAGAGGACTTTAAGGGAAAGGACAAACCAAAATTTTGGAACAAGAACAAGAACACAGTTAATGATGGTGTTGTTGATGCCAACACAGTGAGACCAAAGTTCATCTTTTCTGGATCAAGTTCTACCAACAATCAGGTGAACACTCAAACAACTTCTAGACCACGAAGGAAGTACACTCCATTGGGAGAACCACTTGAATCAGTATTCAAAAAGCTTGTAGCAAACAAAGTAATTACAGTTCCAGATTTTCCTCCTTATGAACCAAAGGTAAAACCAAATTGGTGGAATGATGATGAGTATTGTGAGTTTCATAAGAGCAAGGGTCACAAGACAAGTAATTGCCATCGATTGAAAAACATTGTACAAGATCTCATTGACAGAGGAGATATTGAGATTGAGGGACATTCATCTAATCAAGAGCATGAGGTGTTTAAGGAACCATTCCCAAAACATGACAAAGGAAAAGGCAAAGTCACAGATGATCAAGCCAATTACACTAGAGCACCTTACAATTATGATTCTACTATCAATCACATCTCAATGGATAATCATATCTCTACTATTACTATAAAGAACAAAAATCCTGAGAATCCTTCTCAGAGACCCAAGATTGTCCTAAAAGGTGTGGGATCTTCATCTGAATCTACCTCTGAATGTCATGTTACAACCCGTCGAGGTAAGATCACGTTGCCAGGTGCCTCCACTAAGAATACCAATCTTTCATTAACCAAGCCTGAGTACGACCTTGTAGAACAACTAGGGAAGACACCTGCACTCATCTCTATTCTTGAGCTCTTACGTATATCTCCTGCACATAAAGCTATCCTTGACAAAATCTTGAGAGATACTGCCGTCCCTACTGATCTGAACGTGGAGCAGTTTCAAGCCATGGTGGGATACCTATCCGTTCCACACTCCCTCACATTCACAGAAGCCGATGATGCCTCCATAAGTCAGCCACATAATGCACCTTTACACGTTGAATCCTTCATACATAAACATCGAATAAAGCGAGTCCTGATAGATGGAGGAGCAGGTCTTAATATTTGTACATTGAGCACCATCAAACAATTGGGATATTCTGACAAAGCTGTGAATTCTACAAACCAAATCACCATCAAGGCTTATGATGATGAAGAGCGCTTGTCCAAGGGCACGGTCACCTTACCACTAAGAATAGGGCCAGTCACAAAGGATGTGGTTTGTCAAGTCCTAGATCTAGATCTCACGTATAACATATTGCTAGGATGTCCATGGATTCATGAAATGAGGGCAGTCCCATCAACATACCATCAGTACATTAAGTTTCCTCACAATGGAGTCGAGGTAACGGTCAATGGTGATCCAAATCCATTCATATATTGTAATAACTTGAGATCACATACTGAGACTATCATCCCCAGCAATCGTGAGGCTACTCCTTCTTCAGCATATATTGATCCTGAATCATTAAAGCCCTCGACATCCAAACAAGGTGAACTTAGAGGCAAGTTTCAAGACAAAGGCATGGGAGAATACACTCTGAATCAGACAATGTTTTTACGACAAGTCATGACCTCTCCCAAGGAATATGGGAGGCCACATCCTAACAAGCAAATCTCCATCATGATGCTCAAATGGGATCCTACCATCTTTCAAAAATGGGGTGAACTAGAAGAAGAAAATTTATATAAAATGCTCTATAAGGACGTTGAAGAGGACACACATGATCAGATTATTATACCCTGTGAGAACTATGGCAAAGGCTTCAAAATTTTGCAAAGATTCGGGTATGATGGAAAAAGCCCTCTCGGACTACGCAAAGAAGGCATCATGGAGCCCTTACAACTTGAGCTAACTACAAGAAGAGAACGCTCCAAGGGGCTTGGTTTTCTGAACCCCAGACTACATACTAAAAGAACAAAAGAGGTATGGCGAATCAAAGTTGCTAAAGTTCAACAAGAGGATTACTATTCCATAGACTCCAATGAGTGGGAATGGGGTTCAGACAAATCCTCCAGTGACTATGAGCTCACTGAGACATTCAGAGAGCCAGATGAACCCACAGAGGAGGAGGAATTTTACAAAAAGTTCAGAGTTGGTCAAGAACCAACCCATAAGGATCCCGCGCAAGCCTCGTTTCAAGGTCCTAGGTCAAAATCACATAGGATGAGGACACCTGTCCCAGAAGGCTCTACTAGTGATGACAATTTGGATTCGCTCACGATCGAAACTGATGAGGAGAGTGCCATCGATGACCTCGATGATTACCTTGACATACCTGAATATAACCACATCTTCACTATTAGTCCTGCAAACTCTGAAAACACTAATGACCTTCCCCTTGTTCACCCTCAACTCATTGACTGGGATCGTGAAGGACCAGCACAATTTGATACATTTCAAAATGACGAAGCTATTATCGACTACCTTGGCATTCGAGATGATCTTCCCCCTGGAGACCACAAAGCAGGATACGCCATAGAGCTCAACAACATAGCATACTTTGGTGAAGGTGTCGGGCCTTCTAGTCGCAAAAATGTGAAAATAAAAACAAAACAAGGGTCTTATGGCAAAAACCACACTGTGGCGCTATCTGACTCCAAAAAAGTAAAAAGAAAGGACATATCTGAGGGTGAAAACCTCTCCGAGGTGCCCGAAGATGGAAGGCTCGACATTCTCCCAGCATCATACGAGGAAAAATCATCCATGTTGGTAGAGGAGACTATAAAGACAAACATTGGTACAGCAGAAGTTCCACACAACATATTTTTGGCTCAATCATTGACAGAGGCCGAGAGAGCAAAATTCATAAGCTTCTTCAAGGGACGACAAATCAACTTCGCATGGTCATACGCTGATATGCCTGGGCTAGACCCGGATTTGGTGATGCATCATTTAACAGTCAAACCGGGGGCAAAACCAGTAAAGCAAAAATTAAGGAAAATGCATCCACAAGTGGCATTGCTAGTCAAGGCAGAGCTAGAAAAATTATTAGATGTCGGATTCATACGCCCAATTGATTACCCCGAATGGATCTCCAATTTGGTACCTATCAGCAAACCGGATCGCAGCATTCGAATATGTACAGACTTCAGAGATATCAACAAGGCTTGTCCAAAGGATGATTTCCCATTACCAAACATTGACTTGATCGTTGATCTCACAGCAAGCCATGAAATGTTATCTTTAATGGACGGATTTTCTGGATATAATCAGATCAGGATAGCACCCGAAGATCAACATAAAACATCATTTACTTGTCCATGGGGAACCTTCTGCTGGAATGTCATGCCCTTTGGGCTGAAAAATGTAGGTGCCACGTATCAACGAGCCATGACTACTATCTTCCATGATCTCATGCATGTAACGGTGGAAGATTATGTTGACGACCTTTTGGTTAAATCAATAGACAGAAATACACACTTGGACATACTTTCAGTTGCTTTTGATCGGTTGGAAAAATACAAAGTAAGACTAAATCCTAAGAAATGTGTCTTTGGAGTAACCTCCGGGAAGCTCCTAGGATTCATTGTGTCTAAAAGAGGAATAGAAGCTGATCCAGCAAAAGTCAAGGCTATCTTGGACATGCCGCCACCCAAGAATATCAGTCAACTTTGATCTTTACAAGGGAGACTCCAGTCCATACGAAGATTCATAGCACAACTTGCAGATAAGTGTAACCCTTTCCAGCACCTGCTACACAAAAACATCAAGTTCAAATGGGATGAGAACTGTCAACAAGCTTTTCAGGCGCTCAAAGACTATCTTTTGAACCCACCAGTTTTGATGCCACCAATTCCAGATCAACCATTGCTACTTTACATATCAGCTACTCCGACAGCACTAGGGGCACTCCTAGCACAGCAAATACCTGACGGCAAGGAAAAAGCAGTCTACTATATCAGTTGCACATTGGTGGGATATGAGCTAGACTACACACCAATCGAGCGTGCATGTCTCGCTGTGGTCTTTGTTTCATAGAAGTTACGACATTATATGCTCACTCACAAGACTAAGTTGATTGCCAGAATTGATCCACTAAAATATCTTCTCAACAAAGCTACACTTACTGGGTGGCTGGCCAAGTGGGTAATGATTTTGAGTGAATTCGACATTGAATACGTGGACAGAAAAGCTATAAAAGGACAAGCCATCGTAGATCAACTAGTAGATGCTCCCATGATAGATGATGTTCCTCTACAGTCAGAATTTCCAGATGAGTCCATTCTAACAATATCACCTGCAAAGCCATGGCAATTATATTTTGATGGCTCATACACACAGCACGGGGCAGGAGCAGGTATACTCTTTATAACTCCCCAAGGCGATTCTATACCAAAGTCATACCGCTTATCATTTCCTTGCACTAACAATATAGCAAAATACGAGGCATTAACAACTGAGCTAAGAATTGCAGTTCAATGGAAGATCCAAGAACTTCGTGTTTTTGGGGATTCTCAACTTGTCATCCGTCAAGTAACTGATGATTATCAAACAAAATATGAAAAGCTAATGCCTTACAAACAACTGGTAGATGATCTAAAATAGCACTTCACAAAGATAGAGTTTGAGCAGATACCAAGAGAACAGAATCGCGCTGCAGATGCCATGGCTACAATTGCTTCGCTCATTGATCTACCACAAAATGAGACTTGCTATGAGTTCCTGGTAGACAACCTGCTGATTCCTTCATACGAGATCACTCCTACCGAAATGATAGGTGTTGTTGGTCCTGAATCCCAGTTATATGGTTCCATATTCACATACCTTCGCGACAATATCTTACCTCCCGATCTATCAAACAACCAACGCCGCACTTTCATTCGCCAATCCTCTCGATATGTCATTTTAGCTGATATCCTATACCGACGAGGTCTAGATGGCACCCTTCTTAGATGTTTAGAGAATGACGAAGCTCAGATTGCGTGATGAGAAGTGCATGAAGGGATATGTGGTCCGCATACTAGTGGTCCTACCTTGGCCAAGAAACTCATCAGGACTGGATACTACTGGCCTACTATGGAAAATGATGCATATCAGTTTGTCAAAAAGTGTAAGCAGTGTCAAATTCATGGAGACCTCATACATGCACCAGCACAGGAACTACAACCACTTGCATCTCCTTGGCCCTTCTGTCAGTGGGGACTCGATCTCATAGGCAAGATTCACCCTCCTTCTTCCAATGGACATAAATTCATTATCACAGCCACAGAGTATTTTACAAAGTGGATTGAAGCCGTGCCTCTCACACAAGTTACTGGGAAACAAATCGCTACCTTCATCTTGAACTACATCATTTGCCGATACGAGATTCCTACTTCCATTATTACTGATAACGGGCGTCCCTTCAAAAATCAGGATGTTCGTGAACTCTGTGAGCGCTTCCATATCTCCCACCGTTTCTCCACACCATATTACCCCCAAGGTAATGGCCAAGCTGAGGCATCTAATAAAACAATTCTCAAAATCCTTAAAAAGACAGTCGACGACGCTGGCCGTAACTGGCATGTCCAACTCAATCCTGCACTCTGGGCCTATCGCACAAGTGTCCGCACACCTACAGGAGCTACACCCTACTCACTTGTCTACGACTCTGAAGCCATCTTGCCTATTGAGGTCGAGTTACCTTCTTTACGGGTCTCCTTGAGAAACATAATCAACGATGAAGACTACAGGGTTTCTCGCTTACAAGAACTAGAACTGCTGGAGGAGCGAAGGCACACTGCTTTTAATCATCTCAAGGCTTACCAACAACGAATGAGTCGCAGCTACAATCACAAAGTTAAGCCTCGCACATTTGAGGTAGGTGACTTAGTACTCAGAGAGAACCCCAAGAATCAGTAAGACAGAGATAAGAAGGGCAAGTTCGAACCAAACTGGCTTGGTCCTTACATCATTACAGCGGTATATGGATCTGGGGCATATCAGCTCTCAACTACAGAAGGTGAACCCTTAGAGGATCCTATCAATAGCATGCACCTTCGCAGGTTCTACACATAAGCTCTTCGGAACATCCTAATTCAAAAATACAAAAAAATCAAAAAAATTCAAAAATACAAAAAAAAAAAATTATAAAACAAAAAAATCGTTACATGGTGAAAACCTGGCAAACAGGCGCCTTGTGACAACGAAAAAAAAATTGAAAAATCAAGAAAAGTAAAGAGAAATAATTTCGTCCAACGGTGAAAACCACTTCGGTGGTGCCCTGGGCAAGTACCATGGTGAAAATTGGGTTCCTAGCGCCATGCGTAGAGACATTGCTCCTCCCTCCTTCAGGATTCTCTTTCATCATTTCACTTTGCACACACTCACGACCAATTCGTTCACAATAAACTTACCCATTCTCATCATGGCTTGTTATTGATCTACCTAATATTGGTTAGCCATCCATAAAACCTCCCTTTTCACTCCCTTTCCATCCATAATAAATCAGATCCTATCTGTGGCTACGGCCAATTCCTACGTCTAGTGATGGGTGTGGAACTGAGAACATCACATGTCTCGAGGAGTACAGTTTCTTCCAGCTTCCTTCAGTCTATCCGCGCACAATCCGCAATAAAGCAACATTTGCATCACAGATCCGCAATAAAAGTTTCATCTTCTCCGCAATAAAGTATCAGTTTCATGGATTCAGTCAATTTTAGAAGAGACACAGCAGCAACAATGGGCTTCAACAAATCAAATCTTTCAACAGACTCAGACAACATATGGTTCAGTGCTATCTATCCTTTTTGTGAAAGTAAACATTGTGACCACAATCAAATAAGACTTATACAAGTGACAAGAGACACTAAACTTGAGGACTACAGTGAATGTTGGTGTCGAGTCTTGGTTTTCTTTTGATTTTATCTTTTGGTGACATGTCTTTTAGCTTTTCAAGGATGTCTCTGACTAGAGATTCTATCTCCAGGATGTCTTTGACTAGAAAGGAGAGGATGGGGTATCGTCACCTATTTTATTTTCTGTCTATGGATTGTCTCTTAGTAATGCTATGACTTGTCCAAGGATATGAGGACACTGTGAGTCTAGTATGAACTGGGGCATTCCTTGTTTGTGACTGTCTTATCTCCATGCAAACAGGTACAATGACTTTCTGGGTCGAACATATACCTCGATTGTCATAACCTATTCTGCCATAATAAGCTCAATGATGATAATGCACAAGAAGCTCTTTCATGTTCATATCTTCTATCTTCCATCCCCCTTTCTTGATTGACTTCCATTGTCCTTCTCGAGTCCGCGTAGCCTGCTATCACATGACTGAGTATAATGACACACCAAAAACATTTGCATTTCATATAGTTACACCTAGATTACCACATATAAGCATTTCATACATACATATAGATATCACAATTGCATCACATCCTGCATACAACACATGTTAGCACATCTCACATTTTCATTATGTAAATAATCATTTGCATTATCATATTCATTTGCATTACATACATTCACATTTGCACCATGCATCACATATACAACATAAAAGAACAAAAATATATTGCATTGCATCATATAAGCATCCATATCATAAAGTATGCATCACATAAGAACATTTCATCACATAAGGTACACATGCATATAGCTACCGCAAAAATGGATCATCTCTCATATATAATCAAATGTGTCATGATACAATGATGTCACAAGAATCATATGGCTACAAAATCACCCGCAGGTGTCTACAATACAAAAATGGTACATATACTGATACAAAGGGGAGCCCTCTATGGCTATGATGAACTCCCTCCCTCGGAGCCGCCTGGCCTCGACGGAGTCTAAGCTCTAGATGGTCCTGCTCCAGGATCCCCCTGC